>NC_068357.1:22351437-22583891 GCF_020536995.1 Dreissena polymorpha
ATATTTTCAATTTATTTAGTGACAATTCCGTACTGATCAAGATTCGATTATATTGAATCGTAACATCTACATGTTACAGGGCACGCTTATCGGATAAGTGTCAGTTATATAACGTTAATCTCCGAGTAATCCAAATGTTCGAAACGTCTGGTCGCAATGTAAAGCTTGATCATTTAAGGGATAAGCCAGCCATGTAGATTATCGACTTTAACAAAGCACTTGGATTTTTCTCCTCGGACCTTCCTTTAAGGGTGTTATTTGTGTGTTCATGTTGATGTTTTTTGGCGATTTATACGGCCTGCAAAAATGACTGTAGAGATAGTGTTTTAAAATCAGAGGGTTCGTTCTTTCAATCGCCATTTTCATGAAAATCTTCTTTTTGATCAACAACAAGGAACTTTCATCGCCAAATGCGATTTTGGTTATCGGTAACGCTAACGTAGGACAGTCTTGGTATATGGTGCAACTTATACTTCAGCAAATTGACGCAGAGATTTATTTATACTTATTGACCTCATAACTGATGTCAAATAATGATGAGAAATTGGGTGAAATATTTGGGTTTTCTTTATGTACGAAATATTGACAAGTATATCAAAAAGATTAAATATTTGGATCTGGTGTATGTTTAACAACAAAGGGGTTACGATGCTGTTTACACAAGCCTTGGGCTGTATTTGCATTATTTATTGGTATCACAATGCTGATTAGCGGGTGCATACTTGAATAGTGACTTTTCCAGTCATAGGTTGTAATTCAGCCAATCAGAAATATACACACATAGAACACTGACCGATGGGATTAATAACAGAGTTTCATGGGGCAAATGTTAGAGGGGAATAGGGGAGTTAGCGTTTAGACTTAGAGGTGGATAGTTGGAAAAAGACACAATCATGTACCAATCACAACGTATTTGTATAATTGAAATATTAGTTAAGTCAGACATTAAATTGGACTAGAAACTGATATATGGTGTTGTTGAATATTTTATCCTTCATTATGCAGAGAAATTAATATTACTAGAGAGGGACGGACTTGTCCCATGCGTGACACGAGAAAATGGTAGTTAATGCAAATCTCGTCATCTTGGTAGTTCGCGCATGACGAGATATCGAATGATAGGCTACACACCGGTAATTTAAGAGTAATGAACATTGTTAGTAAGTATGTGTCGTCCCTGAACAAAGAACGATTACGTGACACAGGACGTTAAATGGTGCTCGTGAACCAAGGATTCGAACAAAGAAATACTACCACTTACGATTACGAAGCCATAAAAAACAACGCGAAGAAACTCCGTTTCGGCAACTTCTGTAACCAGTAGCACGACAGTGAGCCGGGAACAACGACATCAGACCGCACATATTCTGCATATTCCGGTGAGTGTCTGTTTTATTTCCTAACGCTTGTATTAAAATGGCAAATCAAATAATCCCTGAGTTATTTCAAAATTTGAATGAACAAATTAAAGATGTTAAAACGGCCATAAGACTATTTCACAGGTTGTACAATCATTTGATGGAAATTCAAAAGAATTTAAAAATTGGATTAAAAATGTAGAAAAATATGGAACGCTTACCAATTTAGATGAGAAAAAATTAAAATTTCTTGCTTACCAATCTAGTAAAGGGCTTGTTAGTGATTACATACATCGCTTTTTGACTGAAGATCCGACAGGGACATGGACAGATTTAAAGGAACAGCTTAGATTAAGATTTGTGGAAATTCAAGACCCACAATACGCTTTCTCATTATTAAAGACGACTAAACAAAAGACCGACGAAAATGTTCAAATATACGCTGAGCGACTTTTATCTCTTGCGACTGATGCATACAAAAATATTGAAGGTAATTTAGACTATATAGAAAAACAGTTAGTAGAAATTTTTATCGACGGATTATCGCACGACTATTTGAGACTTAAATTAATGCGCGAAAATCATGCACCGTTATCAAATGCTTTAAAAAGCGCTATACAGGAGCAAAGTGTCAGAGCTAGATTTGAGTTGCGATCACAGGTAAATAGACTTAATAACATTACGACCGATAATATTCAGACAGATATCGATTATATTAGGTCATCTATTGTTTGCACATATTGCAAGAAACACGGTCATTCTATTGAAATCTGTCGCCGTAGGCTACGCGAGATAAGTGCATATACGGTAGGGCGGAACGGTCATACGATAGATCAAAACAGTAACGGACACAAGAACAAATATGATAAAAATTGGAAAGATAAAATTGATTGTTGGAATTGTGGTAAATTAGGACACTTTAGTAGAGAATGTACTCTAAGAAAAACGTACATTAATCGAAAAAACTAGGAAATTCTTACCAAAAAGGGGTCTATGGTAAGAATGAAAAAGTCGAGACATATAATATCGCTTTGTGTGGTAGTCCAAATTCTTGTGTTATTTCAACAGGTGGGTTTCAATATAGAAGCCTGATAGACTCCGGTGCTGAAGTTAGCATCGTGAGTAAACGTACTTATGATATGTTAAAACAAAAACCCGTACTGATAATTAAAATAGTAAATCTAAAGTCGGTAAACGGAAATTCATTATATGTCCACGGATGTGTAAAATTGAGATTCAAAATAGGGAGCATATATAAAGAGCACATGTTTTTTGTAGTAAGTAACGTTGATAGAAATTTTATTTTAGGAAGAGACTTTTTACAAGATAATGGTGTCCGTTTATACTTTGATTTAGGGTGTTTGAGGATTGATAACTGTTATGTACCTCTAGAAGATGTACACCTGTCAACGATAGCGAGATTAACTAGAAATTCTGTGTTAAAACCACAAACTGCATATAGACTCTTTGCTCAAGCTAAAAGAAACTGCATACGTTCAAATACAAATTATGAATTCAATGGAATAAGCAATTCTTTCTTTGATAATGAACCTGGTTTAACAATTGTTAATTCAGTAGTCAAGACAACGCGTGATAGACAATTTCCCATTTTAATTATAAACAATACGCACAAAACAATAAGGCTTAGACGACACTGTGCCTTAGGGCGAATAAAATCGGTAAATAATAATGAAATATGCTCAGTACAAGAAGTTATCAAAAATAATCAGACGAAATCAGGCTTATCTAAAGATGAAATCTATCAGATTTACGTGTAGATGAAGATCAAAAAGAAAATATTTTCCCGGTACTCTTAAAACACAGAACTCTCTTCGCAAGAAATATTTTATAATTAACACAAACTTCAGCGATAGAATTTACCATAGATACAGGGGATCATCCACCCATTAAATTGAAACCGTATCGAACACCATTAAACAATAAGGTATTCATAGATAAAGCCATCGACGAAATGCTAGCCGCAAACATAATAAGTCCATCAAGAAGTCCGTGGAGCTTCCCTATTGTTTTAGTAGATAAAAAGAAAAATAACCATGATTCAAATAAAGATAATAAAGATGAGAAAAGGTTTTGCGTTGATTTTAGACAATTAAACAAAATTACAAAACCAATTGCCTATCCATTACCACTAATAGATGATATATTGGCGTTGTTAGGTAAAAGTAAATATTTCACCAGTTTAGATTTGATATCGGGATATTGGCAAATACCTATAAAGGAAGAGGACAGAGAAAAAACGGCTTTTGCTTCGGGATTCAGGGGTCTATTTCAATTTAATGTTATGCCCTTCGGTGCCTCCTCCGCCGGTGCTATATTTCAAGAATTGGCTAATAAAGTACTCAAAGGTTGTGAGGGCTTCGCTGTGGCGTATCTAGACGATATACTAATATTCTCAACTGACTTGCAATCTCATTTAGCGCACGTAAATACAGTACTACAGAGTCTCAGTAAATATAACCTTATGCTTAAACTATCAAAATGTCAATTCTTACAAAGAGAGACTAGATACCTAGGCTTCATCATAGATCAAAACGGTATAAGGCCGGATCCGTTAAAAGTGGAAGCGATCCGACAATTCCCTAGGCCAAAGTGCGTGCGCGATGTACGATCTATCTTAGGTGCAGCGGGATTTTATAGGAGATTCTGTCCGTCGTATTCAGAAGTAGTCGAGCCTCTCATTAATCTCACGAGAAAGAATGTCCCATTTAAATGGTCAAAACAATGCGAAGATAGTTTCATACAATTAAAAACTCATTTACGCAAATCCCTTATCTTTCATACCCTGACCCCAAAAAAGGTTATATACTGTATACTGATGCATCTGATAAATGCATAGGATCTTGCTTAACTCAAAAATGCGACAATAATGAGACCGGGGATTATGTGGGCGAAAAGCCGATATTTTTCATATCGCACAGATTAAGCCCCACGCAATGCAAATATAGTACCATTGAAAAGGAATGTTACAGCATATTTTACAGTCTAAGTAAATTACACCATTATTTACACAATGCTGAATTTGTTATAAGGAGTAATCACAAGCCGCTTAAGTATTTATTGGAAAGTCCGATGCAAAACAAGAAAATACAATTATGGGCCTTAAGTATAGCGGGTTACAACTGCAAAATTGAATATATACCGGGAAAAAAGAATATTATTGCCGACTTTCTAAGCCGACCTCCGAAAACCAAAATGAAGAATAATCAATGCGATCAAACAGAACTAGACTTAGATATTAACGATAAACATTTTACGGTTAATTCGCAAATAAATAAACAAGACCAAACACGCGAAATTAATGTGATCGACTCCACAAACATTGACCACAAGCAAATAATTGATAATATTATTACCCCGCGGCCACTTCCAGTCGACGACACAGCGTCGAATGATAACATATCAGGGCTTAATATGCAAATAGAACAAGAAAAAGACCCTCATATATCTGAAATTAAAGCGAGATTAAGATTAGGGAAACAGAACAAGAATGAAGATGAAAAATATATTACGGTCGATGCGATACTGTACTACATATCAAACGTAGATGAAGAACCTACTCTCAGGCTTTTTGTACCTTAACACCTGACTGATTCAGTTGTCAAGCAATACCATGATGAAAACGGACATCTTGGGTCTCAAAGGCTTTTTCAGACACTAAAAGAGAAATATTACTGGCCTAAAATGTTCAAAGAATTGAATGATTATGTATCTAAGTGCATTATATGTCAAAGTAGAAATTTAAAAGCAATTAAAGCTCCCATATCGTCGGATACCTCAATACCGCCGTTTCCGTTTTCAGTTGTTTCCATAGATATATGCGGGCCATATCCGAAAACGCTTTCCGGAAATATATATATGATATGTTTCGTAGATCAATACTCAGGATACATAGAAGGGTTCCCATCGCCAGATAAATCTTCCGACAGCGTAATACACCTGTTAATGAACGAGATTTATTGCCGTCATAGTTGTCCTATAAGAATTATAACTGATGACGGAAAAGAATTCACTAGCACAGCTTTCACGGAAACATTAAAATCAATGAACATTGACCACGTAAAAACGACAATATATCATCCCGCGTCTAATGGCATGAACGAACGTTCACATGGGACTATGAACAATATACTATCAAAACGGGTTCAAGCGAGATTAAGATTAGGGAAACAGAACAAGAATGAAGATGAAAAATATATTACGGTCGATGCGATACTGTACTACATATCAAACGTAGATGAAGAACCTACTCTCAGGCTTTTTGTACCTTAACACCTGACTGATTCAGTTGTCAAGCAATACCATGATGAAAACGGACATCCTGGGTCTCAAAGGCTTTTTCAGACACTAAAAGAGAAATATTACTGGCCTAAAATGTTCAAAGAATTGAATGATTATGTATCTAAGTGCATTATATGTCAAAGTAGAAATTAGAAAAAAAAGAAAATGTACAACAAAGTAGAAAATGTACAACAATGGGACGTACATTTAAACATATCTTTAGCGGCAATGCGATTTAGTACATCCGAGACTTCGAAGCACACACCGTTCTTCTTACTTTTTAATAGAGACCCTATTCTTCCAATAGACAACTTGTTAAAGCCTAGACGTAAATATCACGGTGAAGATTATCATAAAATAATATAAGAAGAACAACACAAATCATTAAAAAAGGTATGTGCCCAAATTCAAAAATCGAAACGTAGACAAGCTGATTATGCGAATAAAAATACGAAAGATATTAAATTCGAAATCAATGACCCCGTTTACTACAAAAACTTTCAACGTACAAATAAATTAGACAGTAAATGGAGACCATATTATCGTATAATCGAACAAAAGTCGCCGTTAACATACGTAATAAAGAATCAGTTAGACAACTCAACTATTAAAGTTCACGCTGATCAAATAAGGCACGCAAATATCGATGAATGGCCAATGATAGATAAACCACTTGCGCGCCCGATTAGAAAAGCAAATTTAGCCTTTGCGGACGACACATTATCTTCTGATAGCGATTCAAATACGTCAGTACATGGGTTACCTGTAATTACGCAACAGACCCGACAGATTAGAGATAATACGGACGACGAGGAAAACATTCCGCTTACTGAATTGCAAAAACATTTGAGAAACAAACAATTCGCGGATATACAGTCAAGCTCCAGTGAATCAGATACGATGCATTCCGATAACAGTAATTCACAAAACTCACCTGTACGTAGGTTTGAAAATGATTCTTCGGATGATCAGATGCAAATTGACGCGGTAGCGTTAAGACACAAAAAACGAAAATTAACCAAAAAGACTTCACGTTCAAATAACGCCATGAAGAAAGCAATTTTCACGTGCCTTCAGACAATGGCTGAACACATGTAAATGAATGGACTACAAAATAAAGCGAAATAGATGTCGAGACTTAAAGACCCCAAAATTGTGTATATAGAGACATATGTTTTGAATGTATATGTATTAAATATGTAAAAAGAGGATTATAGAGGACGATATCGTCCGATTTTGATAATGTATCGTCATTAGCATTGATTTACGGGTTTAGAATGAAATGAAAATGTCATACTTTAGTATACGGGTGAAATGCCAATTACCCGTGCGCAATAGCAACCAGCTCTGAAGCGTAATAAAACATTTAGGAGATATTTACATAAACTAAGACCCGATTTAAGATTTATTTCAAGTATGAACACGAAGACATATACACCCAGGGTGGGGTAAATAATTGAAAAGTTTAATACCATATGTTAAGATTAGGAAATTGAAGGTTTATATAACTGACAGACATTTGATTAACGGTCCAGGTCAACCTATTGACATATAAGATTGTTATTACATCATTTATCGTTGTAACGGTAAATATGAAAGCGGTCAACAGAAAATCTTATTTGTACAGGCCATATAAAGTTTTATGTCACACCGAATAATGAAGTTTGAATAATTTATTGTGCAAATATGGGTTCATTTCCCCCAATGTAATTCAATTATCGGGAACTTCTGTTGGTATGGTCTTAGCTCTATATAAACAATTAGGCTCGTAGGTCAACGTTACTTCAAACTAATGAAATTTAAATAATTGATTATATAAGTGTGATTCCAATTTCCCATGATTATCGCAGCGTTACGTTTCATATTAACAATGAGGTTTGTCCATATATAACATCTGGTTATATGATCAAGTATGCTTAATGAAACGAGGTTTTCTGTTCCCAAAGTGATAATTGTGTATATATCTCAATCGGGTACAAACATGACAAAAAGACCACACCTGTCGCAACGGACGGTAAATACCCAATTCGTTTATCGATCTAATCCGATTGGCCGACGCTTTAGTATCGTATCAGACTAGTTTATGACAACGCACTTGACAACGACATTAACCAACGCTAGCTTATGCCTTACAGCGCTCAAGTAAAAACCATTTTCGGCATATATAACATTTTAATATAGTTTGTAAATATCCTTAAAAGCAACGCACTGTATCTTTTATTAGTATAATACAAAAGATACAACTATATTGCTATGATTCATTAAATTTTGATACTGATCGTATATATAGTTTTTTCCTTTCTTTATAAGAATAACTACATTAAGAAAAGGGATTTTGTTTGTAAATTTTTGTTCTCAAAGTAAATAAAACATTATAAAGCACAATGCATTTCATTGAATAGACAAACGCGTATAGTTTACATAAAACATAATAAATTTGCGTCATGAGAATCGCGTTTCTTAAGCACATTAATTTTATTTGGGTATCTCTTATCATAGGTGTGATAAGTAATCTGAGTGCTTATGCAGCAAGTTTCATTTACTATAAATATGTAGATAGAAGGCCCGTTTATCATTTCATGTAATTGACCCTATAAGATTTGCCAATGCGATACAAGTTATTGAGAAAAGCAGCGCTCCTGACATCGTTGGCGTGGTTTGCCTGCAGCAACATGCGTTCATAACGCATTTGAGATCGTGATCAGATCTTAACGCCCCGACAAAGAAGAAGAATATGTCATCGACATACAGATATCTTCGACGACGATGTATCCGTCGACGATACGATGACGTAATAGACGACTTAAATTAGGATCCAACATTGTCGACATTGATCCAAATTGTGAACCAGCATCAGTACCATACAACGAGTGGACTGTTAATGGAAATTTCACGCGTCGTCGAAAATGATTTTTAAAGACACGATGATATGAAAGGACTTGATGATGAAAAATCGCGCGTACGTTGTACATATATTAGGTGAACATTTTATCGTCTATGAACTTATATATATATGTGTGTTACCTTAATTACGTGTATAAAACAATTATTATGATGCTACAGTCATGAGCGCAGTCATTCTTCAGAACTCTATATAATAAACGTTTGAAGTATTCTAAATCGTGCGACAACCGAGGACCAACAGCTTCTCCGACCGACCATCATCGTCTTCATTCGGAAGCCACCGTCTTCAATCGACTTCATGTTACCATCTACAACCAGATGTCTCATACTCTCCAACCGGACGTCTCATCTCTTCACCTAGACGCCACATCGCCTCCAGCAAAGATGTCAAAAATGGACACTATTCGTATTGGATTTCCCAAACCAGTGACACATTCCACTTCATTGTGATTGACATTGACTATTTAAATATTCCGACGTTTTATTATTTCAGCAGAAACATTCGATAAAAAGTTCATTAATAATATGCAGATTTTCATCATATATATGTTTTAGTCACTTATGTTTTCATGTTTGCGTGTTTGATTTTCTACATCGTATGTGTTAATATGTTTTCGGTTACTTCCATACTTACATTCTTAAAGATTTTTTTGTATCCTAAAATACATAAAAATCAAATTGAGAGGATAAGTTGTGTCAAATAATGATGAGAAATTGGGTGAAATATTTGGGTTTTCTTTATGTACGAAATATTGACAAGTATATCAAAAAGATTAAATATTTGGATCTGGTGTATGTTTAACAACAAAGGGGTTACGATGCTGTTAACACAAGCCTTGGGCTGTATTTGCATTATTTATTGGTATCACAATGCTGATTAGCGGGTGCATACTTGAATAGTGACTTTTCCAGTCATAGGTTGTAATTCAGCCGATCAGAAATAAACACACATAGAACACTGACCAATGGGATTCATAACAGAGTTTCATGGGGCAAATGTTAGAGGGGAAAGGGGAGTTAGCGTTTAGACTTAGAGGTGGATAGTTGGAAAAAGACACAATCATGTAGCAATCACAACGTATTTGTATAATTGAAATATTAGTTAAGTCAGACATTTAATTGGACTAGAAACTGATATATGGTGTTGTTGAATATTTTATCCTTCATTATGCAGAGAAATTAAATATACTAGAGAGTGACGGACTTGTCCCATGCGTGATACGAAAAAATGGTAGTTAATGCAAATCTCGTCATCTTGGTAATTCGCGCATGACGAGATATCGAATGATAGGCTACACACCGGTAATTTAAGAGTAATGAACATTATTAGTAACTATGTGTCGTCCCTGAACAAAGAACGATTACGTGACACTGATCAAGCAACGGCGTTATTTTCGCAAAAAATGTGGACGGTATTCAATGATTGTAGACCATAGTAATGTGTATGGAAAGGAGCCTTATTCTCGAAATCATGACGTGAAGTAAAACACTAATACACATAATCACATGCAATCATATTTAGAACCGTCATATAAAATCACTTACTGAAACTGCTCAACAAAATTATAGATAAATTGAGGAAACAAAAACACGTTAGTTTCGTTATCCGTTTCCAATGGCGTTATACAGTTGAGAGTTAAGAGATACCAGTTAAGCGAAAGACATCTACATACAGGAGTGTAGTTATAACATTAAAACTATGTGGTCAACGCATCTTTGAAACAACTAGAGAAATCAATTCAATAAAACCTATTCGAAAATCGAATGATAAATAAATAAGTGATGTATTATGAAAACTAACA
Organism: Dreissena polymorpha; assembly: GCF_020536995.1. NCBI lineage: Eukaryota > Metazoa > Mollusca > Bivalvia > Myida > Dreissenidae > Dreissena > Dreissena polymorpha. Next base: position 22,361,801 of record NC_068357.1, read on the forward strand.
ATACGTTATAAGACAATACCACATAAAGAAGTTAAATCATAACAACCACGTTGAACCTTATTACCCCAATATGTATCATCTCTTACTTAACCAACCAGCATTTATATCGTCATAATTCTCAACTTTGTAGGTGCCTTGCAGACGTCGTCATATGTTAAAAAAAGACATATTATGTCCGTAGTATAATAATTAATATAGCTGGTACAGTTGTAACGTGCTTTTTTTCTTTCGGAAATCTTTTACTTTAATGATGTTGATACTTTTTTTAAATAAAATCAAAACCTTCATAATATTAACATTCTGATAGTGCAAAAAATTAAGACAAAACATTACACGATGCGCAATAGTAAACCAAGTGTACCTTTAGTATGCAGTCCTCCACACTTTGCTCAGCCTCTCCACTCTGTGCTCGAGCCACATGCGCGGCAAAAAGTAAGCAGTGCTTATATACTTTCTAGAATCTAATAATAAGTGGATCGGCGGCTTACTAACAAAAAGAGTTGACTTGTTTATTCGTTTTATCTGATGGAGCTCGTGACTTTGTCCTTGTGCTAAGAGTCAATATGGATGAATTTGATTGTTCTCAGAATATTGCAAAAAATATGTGATGTTAAGCTGCAAATGCAGACAATGCATTATTCATAATAGTGAATAACATATACACGCAAAAGTGATATCGATAATGCACTAGTGCAACTCAAATGTAATTGATGTTCCGATTTCCGCCAATAAGCGTAAACGAAAGACGGAAGCCGAACAGCCCATTGGTATCGTTTTCGAAAAGAAGTTCGATGGCAACATTTAGCATTTATAAGTTAGCTTTAATAGCTTAACATTAAGAAATGAGAGGTTCTGTTAATTCGGGTAAACGCCATATTTATTGCAAAAGAACTTAGAAGTGAGATAAACTTACAAGCGAATATCTTTTTGGTATTTTTTTATTTAATCAATTGAAGTTGTTTTGCGATAGCTTTAACAGAGTATGTGATTTTATCCCATTTTATACAGACATTGACGGTATAATACCTCATGGAATAAACTAGCCTGTATCCCACCTTGTTGAATATACCTGTCGCGTGCACGGACTACTTTTTATAATACCACTGCATGCTTTTTCATACGAAATATCTAGAGTCGAGAAAACTTTAGCTTTAAAAATATACGACTGTCAACCTTTATATCTAGTCAAGAGACATAATTTTTCGCAATGCGTATAATGAATCAGCTGATTGTTGGGGTAAAAAATGACTTATTGCGTCACTTTCCAAAAATATGTGAGGTCATCTTTTTGTGTATTCGAAACTAATATGCGATGGCCGGGAATAAAACATTAAATACGCGCATTTTGTTCGTGTTAATGTATCCTGGATGTTATTATAGAAAAGTGCATATTCCATGGACTACTCACCTCGGATGGAACCGGTGAGACGAAGGATTTAGACCTACATGTAGATCGAGCGTATTCGTGTTATTGATTTTCAGCATGTGCGTTCCTTTTTGGATGTGAAATGTGTGTGTGTAGAACATACTGATGGGTGTTTTTTGTTCAGTTGTCTAAATTCGAATTGTTTGCTTTTGGATGTTAGTAAACGTAAGGTCTTTTCTTTGATGAAAACACTTTTTGTCTGTGTTATTTTATCAAAGACAGTATTTTCAGTAAGAATAATCCGTTTGTAACAAGTGTTTAAAAAATGAATAGAATTATTACTTATAATCTTGTTTTTGGGTCAAAAACTACAGGATGTGATGTCTAGATCTAGACGCCACCAAAATATGCAGCGTCCATGAAACAATTCAGCGAGTATAGTTTTTTTTATAATTTATGTTTAGAACGACTCTGTGTGCATATCTACATGTATATGTATGTTGACATCGACATCATTTTGTCCGGAGTAATCGCCGCCTTATTGGATTTGATCAATTTCTTTCAAAAATAAAATTAATTGTATTAAAATAAAATCTCCTTTTCGCGGTAGTAATGTGTGACAATTTGCATGCTGCGTAACATTGAATCGAGGAATATGGTGATATGTTTTCTCGTTATACAGGTTTTGTGTGAATTTTTTAAAGGCTATTTTGCGTACCAGAACAAATACATTCTATATCACTACACATGGTTACATTCGTTAGATTTTAAGCGCTTTGAAGAATGAATTAAAATTATTGTTGAGGTTATTAGATCTATTTATGTTAAATGCCAGGTTGAAAAAAATCTATGGGATAAATAGAATACTAGTCTCTCTCAGGAGACAAGGTTGCCAAAGAGAACCAAAGTCGCATTCGGGGATTATATGGCTGGGAAATGACCAAATGTGTATAAACGTCCATCTTTCGGTAGTGGAGAGTTTATCACTTGGTTTAATATCGGAATAGAGTAACAAACTGTTTCCAATAAGAATGGCATTTCAGACAAAGTCCCACAAAATGGAACAAATGTGTCTAATCCTTCGAGGTTAATGAAATGTCGGGCTAAAGCTCACCAATCTAAGGTAAAATATGTTAAACGCCCTCACAGTCACATGATATGACTCATAAAAACAATGATTCTATAGTAGTACTTATGATGTTAGGTTGGCCCTTAGGAAAAAAGTAGCCAAATTTAAGCGTTAAGATGGCGACCCTTATCATAATCTTATTTGCTCTACGTATGAGTGTACCTGACACTTTGTTTGTAAGACTAACAAAGAAAGAAAATAATTATTATTAGCAAAATGTTTTAGTATCAACAAGCATTGTTTGAAATTGGTTTAACTATCAAACAAACCACATTTAAATAAAATATGCTTCACCTGAAATTTAAATGTTTTATTTAATTTATTTTTATTCCGTTTTTATTCATCTTAAGGTATTCACAATAACTGTATACAATGCAAGAGCCTTCCCAAGAGTGTTTTCAGACACTCCGGTCTTTAACGGGGTCTGTCTACCATCCCGCCTTCTCACAATATTTGTTATTGTACTTGTCAAACAACTTAATATGATCCATTTTGTCAATTTAAAAATACTGCTATGTAATAGTCGTGAATTGACGTATTGTTTGTATAGTATCAATGTACATATACTTTCGCATTTTGTGTATTAAAATGCTACATGTACTGAGTTGCACGTCTACATTTAGTTACAACACAATGGGTTGTTACAACGCACACGCTTTTCATCTCTGATACTTGACAGACGATTGCAACAATGCGCGTGCTTTAAAAACGGGTTTTACATGGCATACATTTATAGTGAATGACGCACAATGAACATGCGTTACAAGTGACGTGTAGCTACACATTTTATCACGTTGCTGTATAAAAACGGTGTAAATCAGTTCTTTAAATGAACATCCCCTTTTTATTAACTGTAATTGTTTACCGTAAAAAATTGCGAAGATGATGCCGACACCATCTTTTACATACTGTTTTATGACGATGATGATGGTGATGACAACTAAAATAATGATAATGATCATGGTGATGATGACGATTGCGACAAATGCGGCGACTTCGACGATGACGAAGACGAGGAGGACGACGACAACGACGATGATTCTGATGATAATGATGATGAAAATGATGATAATGATGATGATGATGGTGGTGATGATGGTGATAATGGTGATGATACTGATGATGATGATGATGACGATGATGATGATGATGATGACGATGCTGCTGCTGCTGCTGATGATGATTATGGTAATGATGATGATGATGATGATGATGATGATGATGATGATGATGATGATGATGATGATGATGGTGATTGTGATGATGATGATGATGATGATGATTCTGCTGTTGCTAATGATGATGATTATGATTGAAAATGAAATGACGTTATAATGGTTCATGTTTTGGAAGTGAATAAATCGAAATAAAATTTCAGATTTTACTCAAGATGAGTGAAGACATAGTATATGAATAAAATAAGTGCAGTTAATATCCCATCCCACAACATTTGATCTGAATTTCATGCTATATAAACTGGAATAATTGTCATATTGAATGGAATTTTTAAGAACATGTATTATTATCCACAAAAATCCCTTGAATGTATTATTGTACCTTCACGATGAGATTAATAAAAAGGAAACTAAGAAGCCATATCAAACATACAAATGTGCTGCACAATGTATTTAACACTAGGTTCTAACATCCTGTATGCATAGTCGTTAAGCGAAAATAATTGATATTATCATTTGATTTTCATTTCGTCATCATGGACTACACAATTAAATGAAGAAAATAATGTATTTCCGATTGTGACACTGGTATGATCATAACCGTGGTTGATACTTTTGACGCCGACATTCCGTCACTGAATTTTAATGTGTGTTCACACACACCGGCATTGTTGATCACGCAATAAAGATCTTCATCTACACGCGACATTGATGTTAGCGACACCATACAACACCATACAACGCATACAAAAATCAGTCATTGCCCAGCCGATAGAGTATGATATTGATATTTAGCGGTTTGATTGACCAAAGAAACAACAGATGTCAGTAGATTTTTCACAAACGCAGGTGTTGCCATTAAAATGTCTAGCCAACATGTTTATGTTCGCAAACCTTGCAAAGGAAACTTACTTTGGTTTTCTTCAAGGTACATTTTCCCCCAGATTAATGTCCCGAATACAATTATAATAATACGCGATTGTGGCGAGAGCAGCGGCATACAGTCCGCCCTAGGACACAGGTAGATTTTTGCCACTTATGGATATGAAACCTGCAGACCCAGACACAATAATGACCTCTCTACAAAAGGCAAAAGTAGTATCGTTACATTTTTGTTAGAACGTCACTGTGTTCACAAAAGATCGATAACAATAAAGAGTTGCAGTCAATATTATCCAGAGCAGTAAATGATGTTATACTACGTATTTAATGTACGTACTTCATGACAAGTTTTGTGTGGTCAATGGAGCCGATGTTAGCAAACATTCGACTGGAAGAGCTGCTTTAGAGCACATACATTCCTTAATGGGTAGACATCTAAATAATGTACGGCACTAAGAAACGTGACCGAAGAATTGTTTCGCGAGGTATTCACTCAAAATTATGTTCTGTCATTTGATGATCTAAAAAAGGATATAAACACTATAGCATTTCCCAGTCGTACTTAAACATTGTTGGTGGATTGTTTGATTAAGGCGGTATTCCTTATCATGATGTATGTTCGAGCAGAAAGAGAAGGTGATTGGCCGCTGGACTTTGCATCAGTTAAGCTCATGTTACCACACTTATTTGATATTACACAACGCAACTACGCGAGATACGGCCTCTTTTATCTAAGGTCAATGTTAGTTCGTGTTATACTATACTCTGCACATGCTTTATTAAAATTCATTTAATCAGACACTTATTAATCCGTATTGTATTGTATTATTTTACAGTATAGTTATTCTTATGCAATATGCGTATATGAGCTTTGTTTTTGCAGCAATTGTGAAGGAGCAGTATTGATTTTGGAATCCATTTCGGACGCCACCTTCATCATTGTTTTAATATAACATTGGTTTCCAATAATTATAAAAATATCAAAGGAACATTATAATAGGTGAACATATGCAAGTCGATACGTAAAATCAAATAAAACTGAAAATTTCAGCAATGATTTACACCATCTTAAATTTCAAAAAGTATTCAATGATGTCAGCTCCGCTTCATTTAGACTCTTCATCAGAAATACGTCCCGTAACAAAAAACACTTTACATTTACTATTCACCTCAATGCCGGGTCCATTGCAAAAATGGCAATTTTTCTGCGCGACTAAAACAAGGCAGTAACACGATTAACAATTTTTTATATATGGTCTTACTTGGATAACTATGTCAAATCATAGTAATATTATGCTTATCATTGTCAAACTCTACCAGATTAAGTGCCGGTACAAGGTTGATGCGAATATGTTTTGACCACTTTTAACCAAGATCAAACATTCCCTGTATGTCGATAATCCAAACTGAGTTGGATAATTCCAACTGAAGAAATAAAATGTCGGCCGAAACTAAAACTGAAACTAAAAAGTAAGCGATTATTCTATCATTTCTGCTAATTTAGTAACTATAAAGACGTAATTGTTCTACACATGTGTGTTTCTGTGTTAAAATCATATGTTTGAAGGACGAGTATAAAAGTTTATGGATCAATCCAAACTAATATGAAAATTTCTGTGGATAATAACCAAACTCAAAATGGATAATGCACAAACTTCGATTTATTGAACATGTTTTTCAGAAACAGATTGAATATTATTCTTTGAAAACAACTATTTATAACCAAAAACTCACACGATGTGTATAATGTAATATAAAAAATACTTTCAACGAACATCATCATTAATTTATTTATTATTATTGAAATCAATATCAACGGAACTTGCATACATATACTACTGTGATTAGAATCACAATAAGCATGCGAAATTTGCATTCCAAGTACACAGAGAAGCCATAACACGTGTTCCATGCCATTTTTGGAAAGCATGAAACACATAGAAATTTTAAAATGTCTCTAGTTATTTTGCAATCATTGATTTAAAGGGATTCGAATCGAAGCTGCAGGTTAAAATGGCAGTTTCCCCGCTGATTTATGTATCTGTCACCATATTAGAGGTTTAGAATATTATTTAAGGCATTACTGATCTGATTCGTAATAAATTATATCATAAAGATTGCATCGAATGGTACACAAATATTTAAGGGGCATATCGACGGCTTGTATAGCATTTTACTTTCCGAAATATATTTACACATTGAACAGAACATATTAAATGATTTCTCAATACACATATATATTTAACATTTTCTGTAAATTATGTGACCCTTTTCGCCGGCGCGGGAAAATTGAAGTCACAAGTGGTAAAATATTTACGAGTGAATTGTACAGTACCTCGCTATGCGCATGCTCACATAATAAACTCCTTTAAACTGTATTTTAGCATAAAATGCGTGCGAGTGCTATATGGAATGACTTTGAACCCATTGAAACCTTGGTGGGAATAATATTTGTGGACGTTAAACTATTTTTTTCCGATTGAATCAATTACGTATTATTCCTTCCGATTTTATGTTATTTTTGTAAGTTTGAATATTTGAAATTTAATTATATCATGTGTTTTTTCTGTTTTTTGTATCACTTTGATAACGCAATTTTCAAAAGTGATTTGCTGATTTTGTTCATCTATGTTTTGAGGAGTAATATCAGGATATATATTTTTGTCCGATAACTTATTTGCCGTTTGTTTCATTTAAGGGCAAGTCCTCTCATTTTTAATGTTTCTACGTTAAGGTTAGTTGTGTTATGGATAAGTATTTCTTTTGGGCATTTAAAGGACTCTGTACAATAATAACATATGTAGTTTTCCATTGTCTTCTGTTTACCTGAAAAGAAAACAAAATCATGTTTATGATGATTGTTTAACAATGTGCTTTAAAGCTTTTGTTGACAGCAATTAAATAAATCTCGAAATATTTTACAAGAGCGTTCATTTTACATAGATCTTTACATAAGACATCTTGCAGTTTGGTCATTATACATCGATTGGCTAATGTTAGTTTGGAATTATCCATACACTAATTAGGTCATTATCCAATTTGTATATTATTGTCCTAAAAACGAATATAGTGCGTGTTCGAGCATTAACGCCAATCACATTTGTTACATACATATATGAAAGGTAAATAAATAAGTACACGCATTAACACATTATATTATAATTGTTTTTGGCCTAAAACTTTCGACAATTCCATTTACTTTCCCAAATATATTAATTTTATTTCGACGTTATTGTTTTTAATTGTAATGGGTTTATTAGCGCATTTTATCATACCACCACATTGATATCTGCTTGATATCCTGTTGCCTTTTTTATATCATGGTCAACAGGAAGTTCATATATCAGTCATGTGTGGAGGATGGCCCTATTATTCGGAATCAACTATAAAGTACTCATTTTTATTAAAATCGAATCAGATTCAACAAGACAAACAATTTGATACCAAGATGTAATATATTTTAAACATAAAATGCAACAAAAATAGCGAAAAACATTTATTACAAATATTAAGCGCGCGTGCTCATGACGTCATTATTTAAACGTCAAACGACGAAAGTCATATTATTTCCCGCTTAAACTGCAGCTTTTTAGCGATTTATTTCATTATTTCTTTAAAATCGATGACGTAGAGGTATGATTAACAGAAAAACAGGTTACTGCCTGATCTTTTTGTAATATATAAGGCTCGGCACGAATAAAATAAAGGCTCGGCAAGCCTTGCCGCTATGTTATTCTAAGCCTTGCCTGAAATATTACAAAAAGATCAGGCAGTAAACTGTTATTCTCTATGTATCCGCGAAAATAACATTTTATCAAAAAGGAACGTTTATTATGTCACAACATACCTTAAAAAACGTGTTCTTAGAAATACATGACTGCAGTCTTTATTTCTGTCGCAATGTTTTCTTCAGTTTGCATTATCCTACTCAGTTTGGATTATCGACGTACAGGGGCTGCAAATTTGTTTCAAAGTTAACATCTCACGTAGAGCATGTATTTGTATTTTATCATACCACCACATTGATATCTGCTTGATATCCTGTTGCCTGATATCTTTTTTTATATCACGGTCAACAGGAAGTTCATATATCAGTCATGTGTGGAGGATGGCCATATTATTCGGAATCAATTATAAAGTACTCATTTTTATTAAAATCGAATCAGATTCAACAAGACAAACAATTTGATACTAATATGTAATATATTTTGAACACAAAATGCAACAAAAAAAGCAAAAAACTTTTTTTAAATATTATGACAGTCATTATTAACACGTCAAACGACGAAAGTCATATTTTTTCCCGCTAAAACTGCAGCTCTTTAGCGATTTTTCATTATTTCTTTAAGATTGGGGACGTAGATCTATGATAAACAGGAAAACAGGTTACTGCCTGATCTTTTTGTAATATATCAGGACCGGCACGAATAAAATAACGGCTCGGCAAGCCTCGCCGTTATTTTATTCTAAGCCTTGCCTGATATATTACAAAAAGATCAGGCAGTAACCTGTTATTCTCTATATATTTGACTCTTATACCCAATGGAATACACGTTTATGTTATATTTCCTTATTACACGCCATGATCAAATCGCTAAGATTTTATTAATATTTTGAGATGTTGTTGAATTGTTATCGATATGTGTATTACTCTGACTAAATGACATGAATCGTATCGAAATCCATTTTTTTAAGTATGCTTAGCTAAAAAAGGCATAATAGATTTCCTAGCTTGAATCGCTAGCGATTCCCAAATCGACATAAATAAAATTTCAACGTCTACTTGTTAGCTTAATAATAATAATTATAAAAATACAAAGAAGGAGAAGAGGATGAAGGAGAAGGATACAACAAGCGAAAGTTGTTTCTGATCCAGCTCTCTTCACTCATTTTCTCATAAAATAATTTTACCTATGGTTTGTTATTAAAAATTAAACTTCAATGTCATAGTCACACTAATTATGAAACTTACATATCTGTACATTTCTATAATATATTTTCTTAAGACAAAACAATTGGTTGTTACTATTTTATTGAGATTTACAATAATCATGCATATAAATAAATGTTTACTTGTGTTTGCAGACATATATTATTCAATACATTAACACAAGAAAAACACATGTATATTTTTCTTCGCCCAATAAAAATTTGATTTTAGCTCGTACACAACTAATTACTAATGTACTTATTAATTTTGTTAATAGCATTAAGCATTGATTTATTATGGATTATTATTTTTTCACATATGGATTTTAATGCACTTCTATATACTTATACACTCCTTTCGGTGCATTGATTGCAGATTATCTAATCACAGTGATGTAGGCATAATACACAAATTTTTACTGGACAGTGCACTAAAATGGTTCCATGACAACACTTCTCATATTATATGTGCATTTGGTGACCTGTATTATAAGACAAAACGTGATCAACATTTAATGAATGCGTTTGAAGGCAGTTAAGTTTGCTTCCTAGATGATGTATAAGGCTGACAAATCGGTGCAAGTGTGTGTTTTTATCCGTTTTTAACATTATAACTGGTATTATCTTGGTGTGATTATTATATTTATAGAATTAAAGTTACCAGTAATTAATTTATATGTGCGTTTGACATTTCAAACCCGAACTATATTATGTTTATAATCAAAATAGGACGGTTTTCGTCAAAAACATTGCTATTTTATTGTATTATCATAGTAACCAATTTGACTGCTGACATACAGCGGAAAAGTCTAAAAGACATATTTGCAGATTCTACATATCAAAAATACCAAATTTAAATGGCCTTGGCGCAAATATTAATTCTAAAAGTCCCAGAGATGTGCAGGTTTAAGATTATATACTTTATACCACTGTTCTGGAGGGGTATACAATATGTCACAGAAGCTTTTTACACATTCATAAACTAAAATATCCATAGCTTGAAAATTTTGTGACACGTGTAATAATAATTAAATGGTATTTATTTTGACAATTAAGTACATTAATTATAAGAACTGCTTCAAATCGGATTATCTTCTTAAGTTATTTTAAATACAGGAAACACGATTGTCTCTTATTAATCTTCAGAGTCGAAGGAAGATGATATAATTAAAATGTACTTTTTGTTGATTTTAAAAGTGATCTTAATTACTGTTATCCTGAACTAGATGTTTTTATACATTTATAAATTCAGCCTTGGGGCTATAGTTTAAGTTGAGCTGTTAAGTACATTCTTTAGTAGAATTATCTTGTAATGGAGAAGCCGAAATCTCTCCTTGAATAAATTGCGCCACAGTGTGAAGAAGTAACTGTGAATGCCGTTAGTTTTTTATATTTTAATATATATAATTATATATATTTATTTATATACTCTACCAAAACATCAATTTAGCTCTATACAACCCCCATATGTGCATTTCATTAAATGGCATTAACAATTCTCCTGTTGTTTTGATATATTGTGTTACTCTTAATGCAGGTTATTTATAAGTGTGTGAGTATGCTATACATTATTCCTGCACAAACTATGTCTGTCGTGTAGAATGTTCATTTAAATTTTTTAATATAGTTAAATGTGTTGTTCAGTGTAGCTTTCGTTAGTTTTTATACCTTAGATGTAATTCATTGATAAACATTATTTTCTTAAAACGCTGTTGAAGGTAATTTAATTAATTTAAAGATTACTTACTACATACAGTATTCAGATATGTATTTTTACATTGCATATAAAGTAAGTTACAGTTTAAACGAATCTATCAAAATAAACAACTTCTTTAACTGGTGAACGATTAAAATTACCAAATAAGGTACTAACACATCGATAGGACGTATGGAAGGAACTGTATAATGCCCTTGGGTTAAATAACTACAGGGGTACGATAAGGATGACCATGTCTGTACATATATGTATTGACTCAAAATCGAAATCGAAGAAAGATACTGTCCATTGTATGGGATGTTCCGTTCACCGTGATTTATTTGTGCCAATTTGAGCGGGAATGTCCGTTGTATGTTTATCAATCAATACTTATAGAATGATTGCATTCACAAACCTGAATTAAGCATCAGAACACATTTCACCGATTTCGAATAATCAAAAAGTACAAGTTTACTATATTTATCTGCTTTTTCGTTCAGATTTTGTTTGCTACAATAGCTACTCCTTTTACTCTTAATAGTATGCCTATTTTGTTTAAATTCATTAACAATTGAGCTATTAAAGCGGGTATATACGATCTTGTCAAATATTTATTAATTAATATAAAATGTGTAAAAAACTTATTATACATATATTTCAATATAAACTTAAATAAAAGTTAAGAAGAACTTGTGTAGAAAATTGCTAAATAAGCCAGATATTTAATTCTGAAATCGAAAAAGGCTGTACAGCCGAATTCGCCAGCATGTATATCATGCTTGTACGATGTGAATCTAAATTTAGTTTAACGGTTCATTTGAAATTCCTGCAGCGATATCGGTTCATACGACACACGAACACTTGCTAAAAAGACGAATGCATCGGTTATTGTAGGAAAATATGTACGAATTATCTTCGCCACAATCGACTCGGGGCGCTAATTTGTTTTTGCTGTATTTTATGAAATTCGTCTTAAATATGTCATTTTTCTTGCAAATTGTGTGTTATTATAACATATTTGTATCAATATATTACAATTTAACACATATAAAAATCATATAATCTCGCTTTAATATTAACTATAAAATTATTGTAATTATACTAAAACGAAGACATTAACATACAAAAAGCTAAACGTTTTATAATTACAAAAATGAAAAACAGGGGACAGTTTCAAGCAATATCTCATTAACCTCCAAGTTAGCTTAATTTTTATTTTTAACTGTTGAAAATATGTAGGTTTAATAAATGTTGTAAACTAAAAACAACCTTACCATATGTGTAACATAGCTGATTTGACCAGCGAAGCTGAAATCATTGGTCTCTATATCAACCCATTGGATGATAATATTTCACTAGACTAATAAACACTCCACGCATTAAGACATATATAAGCATTGCCGTAGAAGCAGACTTGTTTATATTACATTACTACTGTTACTTGATATTCAAACTGTATCTTCAACATGCTTTGGAATTACATACTATTCATGAAACTAGTCATTTACATTTAGATGTAAATTGGAAAATACTAACCCCATATTATATGCATGCAAATCCCATACTCTACGTCATTTTGTTATGTTATAATGAATTTGAGGATACGTTTATTTCAATTAAATGTGTCTGTAATAAAGCTTACATAAACAGTCGAAGTGGAAATAGACTCCACCGTTTATATTTTATAATTTATCCTAGGATTAAATGCAAGTGACAACCAATGGCCTGTATAATAGAGGACAATACAAACAGCATAGAATTTAACATAAACGTGAGTAAACCTTGGTACTATTAAAAAAAGGTTTTAACAGATAAAAGGTTAACTTAATCACGCATCTAGTCCAGAAATAATATCCTAAAGGGTCACTGACACAGGCTACATCAAAAGAGTCCACACCATCTTCGAAATCGCCTATATAGAATAATTTAAATGTCAATGTAAAAGCAAATCGGAGAATTTTACCGATTAGATGTCTAGACTACCCTCATAATCTCATAAACAAAACAAGAAAATACTTAATGTAAACCTTATCGTATCTTTGTTCAACATTAACAACAAAAGCACAGAAAATAAATTATTCACTTTAAGTTTAATAACTAAATTTAAAACTCTCCGACCAGATTCCACATCAACGATATGCATCTCACGAAGACACAAAAATACAAAGTGTATGGTTAGTAGCCGCTTAACTGTTTATGCAATTTTTTGCTTAGAACGGTTTCTCACTAATTAGGTGCACACTGCGTCACCGCTGTGAAGACACAATACAAGTCTGATCAAAAGAAATAGCAACACCTCAAATTAACCATATTGGCATATATCAAGTGTTGCTCACGCTGAATATTTATTTTAGGGATTTTACAGGCAAAATGTTACCAGCTTTATATCAAAATTTAAATTTCCGTTACTGTCGCGACACTTACATTCTTGAATAAAATAACGTGCATCATATAATAAATTCGGCTTTTTTTTTCAATAATTAAGGTTGACTTTGAAACAGTTGTATTCAATTTACTTCATATAAAGTCATTTTTGTTGTTTGTCCTTCTATTGCTTAAAATTACACGATTATTTGTTGTCGCTTACGTAAATGTTTTTGCTGAAAATTGCCGTTACTGCAATAAGTCGTCGCCAATATATATTCAATATCAAATTTAGCCGTTTATTTAAAATGACATGCATAATTTATACACAGTATGACTGGCAATTAAAAAAACCGACTAGTCTTCAATTTGTTTTGTTAACTCAAATTTTAAGTAGTATGCTTTCCGCATGTACAATGGAAAATTTTCTTTATTGGCAAAATATTGACAAACATAAAGAGCAATGGCTAATTTGGCCAATGCAAATTACCATATAGCTGTAAGCTTAATATTTTTACAACCAGTTTTTACCAGATAGTCCTTAAGAAATTAAATGTTTTAATGATCATCAACAATTAATAATATTCAACATAAAAGTGTATCTTGTTTGCGAACCATCACTAACTTATCCTTTTTTTTCACGGATGTGTTTGTTTGTAGTTAGTGTTATTTGAAGTGATGTCCATCAACCGGGCCATGTGATATACATTTTAAGATTTTTCTCTTGACAGTGTTTTACCGTTCAATGACGTACTTGCTTACAGCAACTGCAAGCGTACTGCAGGAGTTTAAAAGATATGATATAAGAAAATAATTTCTACATTTATTGACTCAATATTTAACCAACACATCAACATAAAAGATGATTGTTATACCAAATAAGCTATCTACTGTATATTGGCTCCAGTTTTGTTCACTTCAGTTAACATCGTTACAAACAAGTTTACGAATTATGTACACGTATCTTTTAAAATACTTTGTAAAGACTAGTGGGGATTTCCCAACATTGTACATGCCTTTTGTACATGAATTAGCTGTTGACTGTTAAAACGAAACTGTTTAAACGAAACTTATATTTCAATTTTTAACAACTCTACTTCAACCCACTTTAAATAGTGTATTTTTACCACTCCCTCATATGTGTGTGAAAAAAGCGATGTAGACCATTAACGTGGTATACAGTTATCGAAGCATGTCCTTTAACAATCTCTTGCACGACGGTTACATTACATTCACCTCTGTGTTGGGCTCAGAACGGACTTTTGTTATGAAAGCGTCTCATTCATGTCATGATCATTCCAAGCGTTCATCATTGAGGTTACAGTATACTAAACAATCTCTTGCATGACGGTTACATTGCATTCACTGCATTAAAGAAACCATCTCATACCATGATATCTTATATCAGTCTTTATTCATTATTTTAAAATTTATATGTTTTTTTTGATGTTAAGAAACCAACATACATACACACGTCGAAGCAATTCCTAACGTCACTCAATAAAAATTATGTTCAATTGTTTACATTTGTGAAGTGCGTGGAATGATTCCATCTGTGTAAATGGGCAATACAATAGTTCCAAAGAGTTACATTAAAACTCGCAAGTTTGTGTACGATTTATCGTACATTAAAACGTCATATTTCTTAATTTAATGCTTGCGATCTTAAATATCCTATCAAATATACATTGAATGCGTTTGTTCGGTTTTACCTATTTTATAGGCAAAATGGCAAGCTGAGCATTTCGCAGAGTTGTATGTGAGAGCAAGGAACGACAACTCTGCGTGGAGATTGGTCCTTTAAATCAGACAAAGTGTTTAAGCGATTAAGCCAATTGATCGTATTATGGTTATATATCACATTAACAGATTAAAATACTGGTCATGTTCGTCAATATGTCACGTTCACGTCATTCATCCAATGAATGTGACCATTAATAAAATACAGATTTCTTATTAATTTTCGAAACGTACAATGAAGCTTTGGCAATAAAGCCAAACCAAATAAGATTTTTGGACAACGGAATGGCATGAGGTGGAAGAGGAATCAGATACAGACAATACGCTGATATAGTCACGCACTGTTAAATGTTTATGTGGACAGTAATCAAATGCAAATTGTCATTAAAATTGTTACATACAGTACTCATGTTTCAGTGCACAAAGTCGCATTTATGAGAGTTACTTTTGACTAATAGGATATGGTAGAGTAAGATTGAAGATATCACGCTGATGATATCACGCTGATATAGTGAAGTGCACGTTTAAATTCGTCACGTGCACGGGGAAAATAAATAAATACAGCGGTTGTATTAAACTTACAGCGCTCTTGTTTGAATATCCAGCTGTCCCAAACCGAGTTTTCTTTGACTTTAAACAACTACATACCAACGAGTACTCCAGCAGCTTCAATGACGTCTGAATTAATATAGGAAATGTGACCATTTGTCAAGTTAAGCGTTTTTGCATCAAGGTCTCAGACAAGACTTTGTTCTTCACTATGACGTAATATATGCTTTAAGAGCATTCAAGAAACTACAAAGCTGGCATAGACACGTGCGAGTCTAAACCTATAGTCATATACATATGGAAATCATGGGCAACTATTAAATGTTTAAAGGTATACAAAGATAACTTATGCTATAAGGTTATTTTCTGACTAAGTGTTATTTACCGATAGTATGTATTGCCTGTATTTCGAAGGCAATTGGGCACTTGTGAAGCATAATTATTAAATTTTCTATAATAATATTCGGATTACATTAATATGTAAAGATTACGGTTTAGAAAAAAATTAAGGTCTTCGGTCGCTCACTTGTGACGCAAGAAACAAACAGGTCATGCCTAGATTATGTGTTGTTTGCGACGTAATCTAGGCTTGTTATTCCGTATGAAATGCATTTGATATGGAATTTTTAAGTTTTAAAATATTTTTTTCAATAAAAACACAAAACAAAGTAAACCCTAGATTTAGTCAACATATAACCCACGGGCATGCTTTTAAGATACTAGATAGAGGACCAGCGTACGTTTGATGTCGCTTCCACATACCAATGGCCCTTGGGGCTTCAGGAAGTCACATGTAACCGTTGTTTACAATATATTTCTATATTTTTCTATACAGACCATGTCACCCCTGCGAATGATAATTGTTGAACCCGGATGCTTTGTTTAAACAGGCTTAGGAAGAGGAAAAGTGTTCTACTTCACACACCCCTTACCGTAACTGTTTGATAATGGAATATTTAAGGATGTTCGATCGTTTTGTGAAAATTTTCAAAATATTCGGAATGCTATATTTTTTTGTATGGTGATTAATGGATCTGTATCTGAAATAAATATA
The DNA here is from genome assembly GCF_020536995.1 of Dreissena polymorpha. Classification (NCBI taxonomy): domain Eukaryota; kingdom Metazoa; phylum Mollusca; class Bivalvia; order Myida; family Dreissenidae; genus Dreissena; species Dreissena polymorpha. The sequence goes on from NC_068357.1 coordinate 22,378,685, forward strand.
AAATAAAAAAGGGAGGTCAGCGTGAATAATTTTGAGATAACGAAGGTTTTTAAATGCCATGTGCGTTTGAAAAAATGCCATTTTTGCGGGGCATAAAATTGGGGGTACGGTAAAATGTTTGTGTGAAATACATTTAAAATGGCATAATAGTATTGAGATTGTATTAGATTAGCAACTGTAACATGTGTATTATCATACAGAACACTTTTAAAACCAAAAATATTGGAAATCGTAAAAAATAATGAGAAATAAGTATGACTAGTTTTTTGTTTGTTTTGAATTTTTTTATTGCACAGTTCAAAATAGATAACATGCAATACAGATATTTCTGTTAATGTAATATTCATATTCATTTGAAGTTCTCAATAATTAAAGGAAACTAGCTAAGCATTAAAATGAAGTAAAGAAATTGATAGGTCACCGTGGATTTTTTTTTTGCTACAGACATATTAATATGGACTTAATTTCAAAAATACAATGACTAACATTGTAATAGTAATTAAAACATATCTATATAATAACTGCTCCATAACAATCAAATTATCAACTGAAATGTGATACACGTAGAAATATTTATAATGAACATTGTTATGAAAATATTTCATATGTAACGAATGAAAAAACAATGTTGATGTTCAAAAAAAACATCTTAAATTACCCCACCCACCTGTTACCCATGTTGTTGGTTGTAAATTGAACATATGTATTATTTTAAAATTAATTTTAGAACTGTGTGATGTGTATTTAAAGACAAGAGGGCCATGATGGCCCTGTATCGCTCCACTGCTGAAAAAAAGGCTGAAACAAATATTCTCCGCATGTGCAAATACTTAAATATAGGCTCTATTTAAGCACATGTACACTTTTGTGACCACCTGGGCTGGGTCAAATTTAACCCCAGGGGCATAATTTGAGCAAACTTTGTAGAGGACTACTATATCTCACTACATACAAAATGAGGTGGCCCTAAGTCCTACATCTAGAGTTAAGGACAAGAATATTTTTAAAGTTTTCACAAAATAAGCAAGATATAAGCGTATATAATGTTCAATTTTGTGACCCGCGGGTCAGGGTCGAATTTGACCCAAAGTGCATAATTTGAACAAACTTGGTAGATGACTATAAGATGTTCCTGCATACCAAATTTGGTAGCCATAGTCCGAATGGTTTTCGACAAGATTTTTAAAGATTTCACAAAATAGGCGCTTTAAAAGCGTTTATTAAATTTTGTGACCCCCCGCGGCAGGGTCAAAGTTGACCCCGGAGGCATTATTTGAACAAATTTGGTAGAGGTCTATTAGATGTCACTGCATACCAAATTTGGTAGCCCTAGGCCCAATGGATATGGACAAAAAGATTTTTAAAGTTTTCACAAATTAAGCACTTTATAAGCATATGTTCAGTTTTGTAACCCCCGGGGCAGTTTCAAATTTAACCCAAGGGGCATAATTTGAACAAACTTGGTAGAGAACTATTACATGTCACTACATACCAAATTTGGTAGCCCTATGCCATACTTATATGAACAAGAATATTTTTAAAGTGTTCACAAAAAATGCCTCATATAAGCATATGTTCAATTTTGTGACCCTCGGGGCAGGGTCAAACTTAACCCCAGGGGCATAATTTGAACAAACTTGGTAGAAGACTATAAAATGCCACTACATACCAAATTTGGTAGCCCAAGGCCCTATGGTTATGGACGAGAATATATATGAAGTTTTCACAAAATAGACACTATATAAGCATATGTTCAATTTTGTGACCCCGGGGCAGGGTCAAATTTAACCCCAGGGGCATAATTTGAACAAATTTGAAAGAGGAACATTCCGGAGAAATTTCATCACAATTGGACCAGTAGTTTAGGAGAAAAAGATGTTTAAAGAAGAAGTTAAGGCACGCACGCACGACGGACACAGGATCATGACATAAGCCCGCTGGCCTTTGGCCAGTGGAGCTAAAACAACATAGAATACAATAAGCTGGGCAATTATGTTTCACACAACATCTGTGGTTTAATGCACTGCCAATAATATCTTACAACTTAGGTGAAACATGAGAAATACAACTGACATAAGAATCACAACTATGTTTGTCATCGAGAAGGAAAAATAATTATGTAACAACTATTAGATTTCATAGCTAATCTATATACAAGATGCAAATTACAATTGGTTAGATGTCAGGCAACAAATAACTCGCTATTGCACATATTATTTTTTCTGATTTTGTTACTCTGATTTGTCCGTTTGTAACCTCTGACAGGGGGCTCCTCAAACCACTCAGTCCGTTTCTTTTTGATACAGGACTCAAATGTTTAAGTTGCAATCCACTTCCTGCAACTTTCCTTGCAACACCTTGACTTATAACTTTTGTATCAATCATGGTTTGCAAAGATTTTATGTTGGAAGCAACATTTAGTTGCACATTGTATGCTAATACTGCTCGGTCATAGCTGAATGAATATTTGTTTACAATATTTTGGTCAAGAGGAACAGAGTTCACCAACTTTTGTAAAGCTAAAATATCATGTATAGCGCCATGTGCCATGTATAATTCACCAATGACGTCTTTAACTAAATGTTCCCGCTTATTTGATTTCATATTTGGTAATATTTCCTTTAACATTTTTAAGTATCTAAAAAGCCACAAATATTTTGCTGAAACTCAAACATTTTTCAACAAGTATGGATACCATGGAGCAACACTTTACAATCAAAAGACTCTATATTATGCCCAACTAAAATAATTGGTGAACATTTCTGTAAGAATGTTATAAAACTTGTCAATGCAGGTTTGATGGGGACAGCTGTTACTGTTTGCCCCTTGAAAAGCATAGAGTCGCCAACAACTGTTATTTCTGACGCTTTCAAGGAAATCTTCTCAGGCATCACATATGTTGAAAACTGACCAGTTGAATGCACTGCAACTATCTGAATTATGTGAGAAGTATGCTCTGAAAAAACAAAACACAAATTTTACATAGAAATTGCACAAAATCCATTTTAGCTCCGTTAATCACAGAGCCCTGGGTCGCTCGCCCAAGTACAATGTAAACTTCTTAAAATTCTTTTGCAGTGCTTACAATAAACATAAAAGGGAAAAACATTGCCCCCCCCCAGGACAGGACTTATTTTGAAGCTTAATTTGAACAATCGTAGAAAAGGTTCCTTCACATCCATTCTCTATGCATTGTGGTTTAAGAGAATTTTTCAGTTGAAGGGTTATTGATAGGAAACAATTTTCACACTTATTGTGACCTTTGACCAAGTGACCATAATTTAAATGGGGGTTATATACTGTCCAATCCCTATGCACATGGAAAGTAAAAAGCCAATCAGTGAAAAAGTTGACAAATTATTGATCGGAAACTAAATGATCTACCGACAGACCAACATCCAGCAAAACAATATTAACTCTCTTTTCCAAGGGGGCATAATAACTGTTATTATGAAAATTAAAACGCTCTTTTCTTTGATTCATGGATATATCAAAGTAAGTTGTTGGCATCTTATTAATTCATTAATCTGAAGAAGCGAAGAGAAGAGTGAAAAATGATGCACCATAATATACTATAGCCAGTTGTGGGTAATGTAACATTGCATCATCTAAGTGGTATTTACTATCATTTTATCAATAACGATTAAGAATGATGTATTATATGAAAGCAACATGAGAAATTAGTCTGAACATAACTTTTGTTGCAATTCAATCATATGCTAGGTTGACCAACAATTTACACGATATCTCACATTGAGTTACTCAGCAGTAGCAGGTTGAATTATGTTATACATGTAAGTAAATATGTATATTTTTTAATAGAAGTTCAACTTTGGAGATTTAGAGTACCTAAATACCTGAATTGGGCCAAGATAAACTTCTGTATGTGCAACACTGTGAATAAGGAATATGTTAAAAATAAACTTTCCCTAACCCTCTTGTTTCCAAATCAAATAAAACAAATTCCTTCCCAGTAGTGTCTAGCCCTGCTTGACCAGGCTTGGGTATAGATGGGGGTATAGTTGTGACTTCAACATCTTGGTCCTCTATGTTTGAACTTTATGTTGGTCCCGCTCGTACTTCTTGCACTGTCCTTTGAATGCCTGAACAGGAAAACAGAATTTCAAATTGGAAAATGTGCTTGCACCTTCATGGGTTATCTCCGATTTTTATTTAAAGAAATGATTACACAGCACATTAATGCTTTTACAATAATCAATTTACAAACATAAGCATATGCTTTTAAATGTTACTACTACTTTGCATATATAATTGATGGATCTATTGATACAATCTCAAACAAGAAATGTGTCCACACGACACGGATGCCCCAAACTCCAACTTTGTAACTATATAAAAAAATAATCCATACAATTGTAAGAAACCCAGTTTGGTGAAGATCGGATGAAAACTACTTGAATTAGAGAACAGGCACGAAAAGTGTGAGGGACTGACCGACCCACGGACAATGCGAAAACTATGTCGCCAATTGGGGGCATACAAGTGAAGAATACTGTGTTTTTAAAATAAAATGCCTATAATAAAAAATACCGTTCCAGTTTTAAGTATTAGTGCGTCGCTGTTTTGCTGCACGAGTAACAGCTATAGCCTTTCTTTTTTTTTGCTGAAGGTCACGGAGAAGGGCCAGTTTCGATGTGAAAGTCCCAGGTGAAACACCCAGTTTCTGATTTACCTGAAACAGATTGCAGTAAATGACAGAACAGTTGACAGTGCACAATGCTAGAATATGCTTATGCGGAATAAAATAATATGAAATAATGTCAATAATTTACAAAAGTTACACCATTTTATAAGACCTAGTGATCTACATAGACACAAATAATAATTAATTTAAGCCCTTTAGTTTCAAAACCAATACGTATTTGACAAATTGAGAATATTTATGTTTTGTAAACTTGTAAAATTTCATATTTATTACCGGTATTAATAAATAGGGATGCAGGAAGAATATGTCACTTTAAAATATACATGTTTAACTAAGGACAACCATTCACATTCTACTGTAATTGTGTTAACTGGCAGTAAATCAGACAACATATGAAGGAAAAATATAGCAAGTACAATATAAACAAATGTATGCACGTAGACTACACGCGAATTACTTAGAGATAACTATCTGAATGTATTCAAAGTATCAGTAATTTAGACAATAAATCATGATATAACGCACCAATGTACCAAAAAGACAAAAAAGTCTTACCCAAATGCAAGATTTGTGATCATGTCATAAACTCTGCCATGTTTCCGTCCAGTAGCCACATTATTTAATGCACCACAATTGCTACACTGTATGTCCAAAACACATGCCTGTCCGAAATCCCTGCTTTCTACAGTGTTAAGTAAATTCATGGGCACTTGACAAGCACTGCATGCTGAAAGCGATTCGGTCAATGTGTCGAAATCAACGACACGTCTACCAATTTTCCAACTAGCATCGCTGTTGTCACATGTGGTCACGCTTACCGACGATCCGATAGAAAAATCGTCAAAATAACAGTGGTCATACCGGAAATCCTGATTGTCGGTGGAAATAGTCTTTCTATTGAAATCCACATTGTTCTTTGGAACTTTAAAAAAAAAATACCGTTTTTTAAAAGTTTCGTGTTGTATTCCGAATTATATCCAAATTAGACATTTTAAATGAAAATTATTAAGCCAAGTATCTGATTCTCATTGTTGACAAATTATCGTTTCGTTATAAATAGACGCTTGTATTTGCACAGAAAATAACATCTACAGCGTAAGCAAGCGTTTCATCGATGTCGATCACGAAGTGACGTCAAGCAATCGAACGCTTGGTTTCATTGCAGTAAATCTCGAAAATATGTAAATGCCGAAAATTTAAAGGCGCATAATCAAAACAGTAAAACTAGAATTTTCACTCGTTTATTCCAACCTAATCTTTTGAAACCGTGAAAATATATAAAGGTTTTTAATTTTCACGATTTAGTGAATCAATTACCGTAAAGTGGAAACGATCGAACATCCTTAAGAAGTTTATTTATAGTAATTACAATAATCGTTATAAATAGTGTCATAGTGTGACACGTTTTTACCCCGGGACATGATGTTAACAGATGCGTTATTAGACGTTACATAACACGCTCTAAGACAATTGTAAGACGTTGAATACAAAATAACACACCTCTGGATCTTGCGGATTCAGTGGATACTATTTTTAACTTTATTTATTTTGCAAGACTTTTAAAATCATTTGGCCCTGGGCATTGCTCGTTTTTACCCAAATAACATGCTTTGAACAACTTGAGATTGTAATATGTTACACACCAGATATATTATTCCTGACTCAAGACTTTTTGAAGATAGTTCCTATTTTCTTTTCACATCACAATAACTAATTTGACACCTGGGGGTGACAAGTTTTTACTCCAGAGGCATAATCTTAACAAACTTAGCTGTATTATAAGTTACGTTGCACGCTAGAAGACCACTATAAGAAGTCACATGCACAATAATATACATACATCTCTGCGATTTCAAAGAAGATTTTTAAAGTTTACATTTTAACATATAACAAGAAATGAAGTTCTCCCTTAATCATTTGAGCACACTTGATAGAAGACCATACATTAAAAGACTGACGTACGACGGACGACACGGTATCCTGAAAGCACAGATGTTTTTTAAAAGGATGGACGCTTAAAACATGGTGATGATGATAAAATATTCAACATAACCCTATTAGCACTATGTGCTCAGTTAAGCTATACAAGAATGAGAACTCAGATCATGGTGTAGGTAAATATGTTGGTGTAACTAAGTTTTTAACTTCTTAGTTAATACCTTTAATAGCAACAGTAAAATGGGGGATAATGCAAGTTTACCGTAACTAAAGCATTTCTCACACACCGACGCGAACATTTTGGTGAGTAGTATTGCTTTAACTATATAGTGGATATTAGAACTAAAATGGTAAAACTTTATACTATTCTGAGAAATAATTAATGTTTATGTTTGATGGTACTTTGTATAACAGTACAACTATAAAACATTTAAACTCAATGGACCTTCTACTAATATTCCGCTCAATTGTAAGTTGACGTCAATCGCAAAAACAAAGAAGATTATAATGCGTATTGTGTCGTGTTGTGTTCTTTTTTGTTCTTTAGCAGAGGCCTTATACATCCTCCTTTCCGAAAGGAAATTACTATTTGTAAAAGCAACTTTTAACTGCTGAAATGTTTCCCAAAATTACGTTAGACATTGTCTTTTTCTCAGTTTTGTACATAATATAGTGCCGAAAATGTAAGACCGATCCCTGTCCCTGAATCAAGAAAAATCCATATCGAGGTATGAAAAGCATTGTTTTCTTATGTCTTAGAGGGGAGTTCCATTAATATATTATGACAACTTATGACATCCATTAAATTGATCAAATCAACTTAAAGTATTTTGCATAGGATGTTTGCGGGATTGTTTTAAAAGGGGCCTTTTCAACAGATTTCGGCTTGTATTGAAGTCATTAAATGTTTTATATTGATAAATGTAAACATTGGATCTAAACGGCTCAATTAAAAAAAACAAGAGTGAAATTAAACCATCCCTGATCATACAACGCTCATACAACGTTTGTTGTATTGTATACTTGATATAAGCAATCCTTGTTGTTATCACAAAATATAACGACAAAAAAACAGAATTTTCCAAAATATGTTATCGACTCGCGTTGCAAAGCTTTATAATTTTCAGGTTTTAAAATAATAAAAAAATGCATATAACGGGTATTTTGGAGCATGATAAATATTTAGTATTACTGTTTCCTCACAAATACCATAACAACAACGAACATGTACGAATCTGAAACAATTGTTGTCTTTTTATCAATTTGCCAAAACGTGAAAATGCCCCTTTTAATTGTTTATAAGTGTAAGAAATGAATCCTCCAAAAGAACTAATAAGCAAACAATAGTTTTCATAGAAAAAGCTGTTCGTCAAGTACATACTGAAATTGATGGTATTGTTTACTTGTGTATGTACTTAAGACATCCCTTGGTTTCAAGTGAACAATTATCAGTATTAATATATCAGGTGTCTGAAAACGTCCCTGTTTCTCAAACAGCGTTTTAAGTGCTATGTCATTTCTCTATATTTAAGTACTTGCCGATACTTCCTTTTGCGGTCTTCATAGAGTACATGCCTATAATAAGTGGTACTTTAAGGAGACCATGACAACATATCTATTTATATGTTTTGTGTATAGATTTTAAAACGCTAAGGTTTGAATTTCCATTTTTACAACGTTGTAAATAAAATATGTGCAACTGTCACACACGCCATAATGTATTATTTTGTTAATGTAGATTTGCTGTATAATTTTGATCAAACATAACGCAAATCATGTCAACATCTAAGTGCGATTGTGAAACTTGATGAGGTATGATGGTCATGAGCAAAGAGTGTTCACGTATCTTAGTGATGCATAGTGTCAGTAAAAGACGAACGAGGTAAAAAAAAAGGAATCATACAAACCTCTGAGCAAGTTCTACCAAAACTTCCATGGTGAATAAAATATCAATGAAAAGATGAAAAAGGAGACATGGCATTGCTTGTGTACCTTTTTTATTCGAAAAAATCCCTCCAACAGTAGGAGGAAATTAAATGCAAGTACGAAAACCATCAGTGCAATGTCTAAGCAAAGTAATATGTTCAACAATCCTCCTAAATATGTGTTATTTTAAGTCAATATCATTATAGAAACTATAAAATTTATGATGACCCCCGATAAGCGAATTTATAACAAGGAAATGAGGATCTAACTTTACCGCAAGTCAACGGAGGGGATATTTAATGAACGTCTCATTTGTATGTATGCTGCGTACATGATTTCTTTGACACTGGCTTAGATTTAGCAATAATTAAAAAGCCATACTTACAATAAACTATTAAATTGCAATAACATATTGCTTAGTCAGCTTAGACAAAAGGCAGCACATTCTGATCCAAGTTAGCAATTTTATTAGTGGATCCATACTTCCAGTAAAATACCTCAAACAGGAAGCAGTGATTCAAATCAAATCAAATCAAGTTTTATTTTAAGTCGGTACATGTGTAACGAAAAACATTTACGATAGTAAAGTGATCATCATCATCATCATCATCATAATTATCATAACCACCACCACCACAACCACCACCACCTCCACCATCATCATCATCATAATCATCATCATCATCATCATAATCATCATTATTATTATGTCTTCATAGTTTACAAAACCATGATCCATAATCGCCAGTATCAGATCTTTGTAGGAAGAAGCATGGCCTTTAAAAGGAACGTGTCATTTTGTATGGATAGTTGAACAACCAAACGGGCGGACGGGCTAACAGCTATATGTATCTCGCATAAATAAAAACCGGGGAAATACACATGTTTTCGGAACATAATTTCAACATACTCATCCATGCATGTAGAACAAATGAGGCCTTTTGCTAGTGATTTTAAGGGACCGTCAACTTCGAATGACGAAAAAAGAAAAGTATAAAAATACCGTATTTTTTACATTCATTAGTTTACATTGATTAAAATAGCATGACTGGTATATTACGTTACTTGAAAAAAGTTCATATTTTCAGTATATTCGGTAATAAAATTTCGTGATGTGAAATTGAAAGTACATCTCGAAAATAGGTGACATAACTAAATACACACTATAAAAAACGCAAGAAGATTATCATTATATATATAAAATGTATACAATTCACTACACATGCACAATTTGCATTCCTGGGTTTACGACGTGACGATGATGATCAATCAACTGGCGTTATTTATAGTTAACTGATAATTACCTGGTATCTGTACCCAGTAAAATTATTTACCAAATATAATGAGATTATGAAAATTTAACAACTTTTTTCAAGTAATGTAATATACCAGTCTTGATATTTTAATCAATATAGACTAATTTTTGTTAAAACTTGGGTATTTACCTTTCTTTTTTCGTCATTCGAGGTTGACCCTTTAAGGAAATAACCACTGGCGTAGATAGACAGGCACATCTTATCAACAGAAGGACAATACTCTGTGCGGACAGATAGCTAAGTATTGCTTTTAAGTGCATTTAAGTTAATGCATTAAATGACAACCAAATTAGACATTATACGTGTTAACAACTATACATCAATATCAGATGATTGCTACCAGTAATGTCATCGTCTTCTTCATTTGTTGCTTATGTTGCTGTGCATACAAACAGTACAAATCTTCATCTGAAAACAGTAGTTATAGTCAGTAATGCTTCAAACAAACTTTACGAAGGCAAATCTCATAACCAACTTTCGACCAATTGTTGTATTTACTTTTCCCGGTAGGGATTTCTTTTGAATTATTTTTGTTTAATATTATATTTTACATTTATATTTGTTTAACTTAATATTTTCCATTTTACATTTTTACATTGTTTTTATCATCGCTCTCATTCTATTAAACAGCAGCTTCAACATACATAAAACATACATTAAAACAGAACATGCATAACAAACTCAAACTAAATGAACAAAACATACAACGCAAAGTAAATATTATACATCAAATAGTTAACATCAGTCATTTAGCAATCTTAAACTTTCTGAACATTAAAACAATCTTTAATTTCATTTATAAACAAAATAAAAAGTAACTACGACAGGGATACTACTTGTTTAACACCAAGAGAGAAATTAAAAAGTCGGAATATTGCATATCCTGCTTGTAATTTGATACATGACTTACATTTTCATATATACTTTTTGTCATTGTTATCAATTCGGAAATGAGACCTGATTCAATTAATTTTATCCATCATGCTTCGTGGATTACTGTGTCAAAAGCCGTTTCATAATGAATAAAATCACATTATAACATACTGCAAAAGAACATTGTGAATGGAGCAAGGTAAGATAAAATACAATCGTTTCACACTAAAACCGAATTTTAAAGGATTAAATATATTTTCTCCCTCATACCAGCAGTTGATTCTGTTTCGTAGATATAATTAAATATTTTAGAAATTATATTAGAAAATGGTGAATTATTCGCCCACACAGCAGTCAATAGTTTTGTTACATGAAATATTGTGCTGGGCATTTCGCGTGATTTTCGTTCATAAACATGTCAAATTTTACCAAGCTTAATACAATACATTTATTATTTATGTATTGTATTTATATTTAGATGTTTTCATGTTCAACTGTTCATATTTATTTCTTTAGATTAGAATATTATTGTTTTTAGATTTCATCGGTATAAGATGGATGTTAAAATACATTATAATGTACACTGCCACACCGCTCGCAAAATAGTTGTTATGATTTTGTAATTATTGAGACCCAGATCGGTATATACATTTTTTATCAACATCTTTTAACTATATTTCGAACAACTTCTTCTTTTAAAACGCTAGATAATTAACGTTGCTGCTTTAAAATAATCATTATAGAAGACACCGAATAAACGCATGACAGTTGGCGTTCACCAACTTTCACTTCATTTAAAGATAAGGCACTCCCAGACCACGAACATTTGTCTAACATGATCATTGTTTATATGACACTCGAGTGATCAATTCTGTCAGTATGGTACTGACGTAGATATTCACGAAAATTTGCGTGAGAAATAGTTGTACTTTTGTAATGTTCTAATTTTTTTTACGGACGGAGGGAACGAAGAAGTTTTAATTGCTATAATCCCCACTCCCTTCAGCCATTAAAGAAATCTTATAAAAGTTAACAAACTATTCTAATAAGTATCAACCATCATATCAAAAATCATATTTAATAATATATTAAAAACCACCATCAAAGTATCCTACCATTTAATAGGAGTGACTAAACAAGTTAAGGGGTGTTGCGGCAGTTTATTTAACCGAGGATATATGTAAAGCAACACCGATGATGCTATTATCAAAACTCAATATTTTTTATCAGTATCACGAGAAATGACCGATTTGATTCATAATACAATTTTCAGTGGGCTAAACTTGTTTGTTTTTTTCTTTAATTTCATTCGTGTTTTATCATGGAGCTCTTTAGTCCTGTTGTTTACATGTATCATCATCATCATCATCATCATCATCATCATCATCATCATCATCATCATCATCATCATCATCATCATCATCATCATCATCATCATCATCACCATCATCATCATCATCATCATCATCATCATCAACCATCATCATCATCACCATCACCACCTCCACCTCCTCCCCCAACTCCTCCTCCTCCTCCTCCTCCTCCTCCTCATCATCATCATCATCATCATCACATCATGATCATCATTTTTTTGAAATGTTTTTAAGAAATTTACACTCATTAAAATGTCATGAAACTCAAAATTACACTATAACTTTGAAAACTTCGCTAGGAAAAGCTTTGTTTTGGACTAAACAACCTTAAATCAATTTATTGTAGCAATATTGACAAAGAACACGCACATGTACGCTTGCAAAAGGGAGATCTTGCAACGTGCACTTATGTTGCTGCTCGACATTGGCGGAATGCATGTGTGTGCGTAAGCACAAGAAAGGTAACATATACTGATATGGAGCAAACAATATTCAAATAACAAATTGATTGATAAAAGGTTAGACTGTGAACCCAGTGATGGGCATTACAACGAAATTAACTATTAACAAAAACATATATGTTGAAAAAAAGTATAGTAGAGTATAACAGAACGAAAATTTCATGTCGCACACTGAAATCTTCCCAGACTGTTTACAATTAATAATGATTTTCAAGAACTCACTTGCTAAACTAACACATGTTTACACATGTTTTTGTAATAATGCTAAAATATGTAAACGAACAAGACTGACGAGTGGTTAATAAATTAATGTTTTTTCATATGATATATCGTACCATTAATTAAATAGTGTTTTCCCCGGTGAAACTTATTATCACAAAATTAAACGCCGACACCGAAACGTTTACTCGTATTTGTTGTAGAACAATAAATTGTGTCTCTACACACAATATGTGTTCTTGAATGCTTGAGTTTGTATTAGTGCATATGCGAAAGCGAATTGGAGGGTCAGTAGGTGGTAGTTGGATTATTGCAAAAAAACATTATGTGGAACGGTATACTTTTTTTCCGATTATTAAATATTGAATTATTAAAATGTGATAAGCACACATAAGTGGTTTAATCCAATATCAGATAACGTATAACCTCATCAGAAGATTATCAAACAAAACAATTAGCAGTTAATAATATAATGCAGTTGATGAGGATTTACTCGTTAAAAAACTGAAAAGAACAGTGCTAAAGACCTAAATATCCTGCGTTGTATTTACTTTGACCTACAAGTGGACCAATGAAATGAAAGTGGCGTGACTGTCTGATGGCTTGTCCCAGAATGATAATTATTTAAGAAAAGGTTATGAAAACCTTACAAAAGTTGATTTCGTCATATAGAAAGGTCATGGTAATACCGCAAAAATCATGCGACTGTTAAGTGTTACATTTTATTTGACATAGCGCGACTTTCATAGTTTCAATAAGCAAAACTAGGGAGTTTAACGACTTGTGGGTCCCATAAGTTTAACCATTAATAGCGATGTTGAACTTAAATTGGAGTAAAAAAACAACATGCATACACCGAATATTGGTATTGCTGAAACAGCCAACATCTTCTAAGCGGTCTATATCAATAAGCTATTTAATTATAATATTTGTCAACCTCTTCAATTCATTGCTTCTCGGGAAGAATTGTTTCCAAATACTGGTAAGAACGTCTTAAAACAAACGGCTGTTATTTAATGCACTTATAAGTCGATTCAATTCAAAAAAATTCTTAACTGTTACATTTATGCAATTATTTTTTTGTAATTATATGCAACGGATGTATGTTTTATCTTTTCAGGCAACTAACGAATGGCTTATGCATGAATCGCACCAACTAAACATACAAACTATTAAACTTGGGTCACCGACTTAAGCTATTTATGGCTTGAAATTATTTTGTCCGCGTGAACAGTCGTCTTTCTTATCGCATATGAACTCGTTTCATTTAATTTCGAAATGTTCCCTTTTGCATGTATACGTACTTCTAATCGACGGTATATAAATAATCAACAAACATCTAGGACCCCACTGACAGCGCAAGGTTTTGGAAGGCAGTGCAAAAACTCTAGTTCTACGCCCAGAATGTCATCCCTGTTACTTGTTGTGGTAAGCTATTGAAACGTTCCTAGTATTGCTTGAAACAGTGAAATCAGAGAAATATAGATATTTGTTTTCAAGATACTGTCTATGCGGACACGTCAAACCTGGACATTAAGATTATTGATTAATCTAGTAGTAATACATAAATATGTGTATCAACTGTGTACGGCAGAACACTTATTTGGAAATACGCATCATCCATGAAATGACATGAATTTAACGTAAGTTGTTAACTTATGGTTAAGCATGCTGAGATTCAATAAGCTAAACGTATTTTAGATTATTGGTCATTAACATAGCATGAGCATTTTCAAAATACTTTGTATTTGTGTTCTCTTCAGACGATTGTTCTAATGATAACACCGGCCTCATGGGCAAGTATGTCGTTTCTTCTAAATAAAAAAAACAGTCAATTTACATAATGATGTGATAAACATTTAGCAATTTGAAAAACGTTTTCATCGCAGTTGGTAGAAGGCTCTTCTGCAAATTAGAAAAAAAAAGATTTTAAGTCAAAGCCCGGTCACATTACTTGTGAGGGTATGGACACTATTATTATCCCCTCTCCTTTAAATAAAGGAGTTGTCAGTTAATGGCATAAGTGTATACATTAAGTACTGGTTAACAGTAAAGACAGGCTAATAACCCCATGATTTTAATTTAAACACGGGTAAAACGGCAAAATATATCCAGAATACGTGTATATGCTAAACAAATATAAATTTAAGATTGTAGAATAATTCTTCTTTAAAAAAATGAAAATGAGATTTTTTTTGAAAGATGACATTAAATACGTGTACTTACAATTCTATACTGTTTTAAATAAGCTTAACTAAAAGCAGGAAATTCAGAGTCAAACCCGGGTACTCTGGATTCAAAACTAAACGCGGTACCTCAGCGCCATGCAGTCTTTCGTTTTGATAACCGAAACATAACCGCTATAATTATTCTCGATAGATTTTTTTTTTAAATTACTTAGGAAAAACGTTACAAACGCTTCGTAATATTACATATTTCAAATGATGATTTTCCGTTACTGACCCAATATTTCAAGCATTCTTCATAGTCAAGAGAGTTGTTTCGCTTGTTTAAACATGATGCAAGCGTTTCTTGTTTACTATATGACAATTATTTTGAAAATAGTTATTTTACCAGACTGTGAACATAATCTCGTTCATTTCATACACAGATTCATCTGGTCGTGAATTCATGTTCGGAATCCCAGAAACATATGATAGCTCGCCCGATTATATCAAGTTGTTCATTGCAAGCAAGTATGTCTCCAAAGTCTACATCACAGCGCCCGGAATCAGTTTCAACCAAACTATAACAACACTTGCTAACACGTCCACCGCAGTAACTATTCCCATCAGCATTGTAGCTAGAACTATTGGTTTGTCCAACAAAGCTGTGTACATTGAGTCGGATCAAACCATATCCGTCTACGTCATGGTTAGGGATGAGAATACCTCAGACGGTTTCCTTCTTTTACCAATCTCTGCAGACTCACGCGATTATTTTGTGGCATCATACGAACCAGTTGAGCATGCAAGTGAATTCATAATAACTGCATATGAAGACAAAACATTGATTGACGTTCAACTGAAAACATCTGCTGGACCTGTCACTATCGGAGGACAAAGCTACAGCAGCGGACAAAATGTTTCATTTGTAATGAGTAGAATGCAAACGTACTTTGTTAAACACGAACATGACTTGACAGGTACGCATATTACTAGTTCAAGACCTGTTTCGGTTGTATCTGGTAATAAATGTGCAAACGTTCCTCACGATAAAGGTGCCTGTGATTATTTAGCAGAGCAATTGCTACCAGTAGCTTTCTGGCAACGTGAATATGTGTGTGCCAAACTGAAAACTAGAGGAAACAACAGACTGCGCATTTTAGCGTCTGTCGATGGAACAACTGTAAATATTGGAGGAACCCACATAAAATTAAATAAAGGGGAATTTTATGAATATGTAAATTCAAGTGACGTTGCCACATCAGTTAAATCAAATTTTCCAGTTTTAGTGTTACAATTTTCCGAAGGGACGCTCGTTGATTCCGTATTAGGAGATCCCAGCATGATAACGATTCCTTCTACAAACAGTCAAGAATCAGAATATTTCTATGAAACTCCATTTTCTATTGATAACCACTACGTATCAATAACAATTCATACAGACCAGGCAAAAGGATTGCGTATTGATGGTTCAGCCATTAGCCGTTCCGATGAACTCAAAACAACAATAAACACTATTGAGGTAATACACTGCCGTTCATGAAATTGTTACTTATGATTACCTGATTTTAATGCGGGTGTAGGCACACATACATTACTTGGAAATCATGGTAATACATGTAATATGAAATTTACAATATTAACGCATACTGCATGTTTTTACCTCTACAGTTCAGTATCATACGACTGTCTGTTAACCCGGGGAAGCACCATCTATTCCATGTGGACCAAAGCGTCACTTTTGGTGTGATCGTTTACGGGTTTAAGAAAGACGAATCATACGGGTTTCCGCTTGGACTATCCACAAATGGTATAACCAAATAAATGGTATTACATCAAACAGCTGTTCTTTAATTCATATCAATTATACTTTGATCTCCCTTTATAAACAACTGTACCTTCTACACGCAGAAGCGTAACGTTATTTTCAGAAACCAAATACATCATTCCGTATTGTTTAAGAGATGCTAAAATAAGAAGTTGATATTTGAAGCATATATAAGGTATTGTCATTGGCAATACGGCTATGTAGTTATGTTCTTGAAGTTTCAAATAATATCCATATTTGTACAAATGTTAAGATATTAAACTAATACAATATTGTATCATTGAAAGACGACCACTCACTTTCGGAACTGTTCAATTCATCGTGCTCATCCACCTCATGGCATATTGACATCGACATGGATAAATTGAGACACAGGTGATTACCAATCTTTTCCCTGGAAGATAAAACTTCATAACGATGATAGAATTTTTCTTAAAGTCTCTATAACGCTCAAAATCAACGAAAATTTCGTAAAGTTTTTCGTTAAATTAAGTTAACACCTTAACAATCAGTACTCCATATAGTTATAGCCTCAATTTCAACGCTAGATGTGGTATGATTACATAAATTTTTGTAGATACAAAATGCTCGTTTTATTTATTTGTAATCACAATTAATTCCATTTGAATAACCCGCGAATATATCTATTCATACGACACACGAACACCATGTTAGTGTTCATGTGTCGTATGACTAGATATCGTTGCGGGAAATTAAAATAAAAAAACAACGAGCATTTGTTATCTACAAACATCTATTTGACCAGACCACATCTGGGTTGAAATTTCGGCAATTGCCATAAGGAATACTGATTTTTAATTGGTCAAGTTTATTTAACGAAATATTGTACGAAATTGTCATTGATTTTGAGTAGTAATGTTACTTTATTAAATAAATCGGTATATAGAAGTAAGGTAGAATACCATGTTTATTATATTATTGAAAATGATACATGTACTGAGTTGGGAAAATCTCTTTATTATCTTCCAACAAAATGAAACGTATCACACATGCGACTGGTAGACGTTGTTTATTTTGTTAATTTCTCTTAATGTGATTTGTAATTTTTGCATATATTTAGAAACCCAGGGTCGGTTGCAACGGACATATATTTTGGCGTAAACTCATGTACTGGACATAAGATTGGCAACCACTTAATCTTCGATTATGACATCGAAACCTGCTTGACAAGCACCCAGGTAATAACAAACATCTATATGTAACTTAGTTTATGTTTATGAATATACTCGACATAGACACAAGCAAATAGAAAACCTGTTTAGAATACTTATAGGATTGTTTATAAACTATATAATATTCATATTAATTATGTGTCTATTAAACAGTGCGACCGAAACGCAGTTAAGGCATAATATATAGCTTACTTAAATATACTATTGATTTAGATGTTGTTTAATTAAGACATACATACATTATGAATAAACGTTATGTTATACATATTTATGATATATGATCATGTGCAAATATGATTGTCCTATAGACAAATGGCAGCGAGATTGTTTACACAAACCAATTGGTTTACGCCTACCATGACCCGAACCACAATTTCATCATACATAGCATCAACTGGACGCAGGGCATAAGCTGTCACATTCAGTGGAATGAATCCGATCACAGTTATGTGACCTACAACCAACCAACAGGCGGCAATAATGGCTCAACAAATTCGACCACATCAATCCAGACGCAGTTTTTCATCGATCCTAATTTTCAACAGGTAATGTGTTTTTTTTAATAAACATATTCCTTGTTGCCTTGGAATATAAAATCGATGTTCTGATTTATTTGTCGTACTTTTTATAGATAGTGTGGTTTCAATTGTTGAAGCATATTGAATACAAACGTTTTGAAATAAGGTATAGAATTGAAATCACTTATTGTTTTAATTTTTATTTAAAGCATTTATTAAATGACTAAGGAACATTAAATCTTAATTATGTTTAACTATACTTGTAGGAAATAACTGGAAATCCACTAAATGCGACCACAGGCGCTAAAGTGTTCGTCAAGACTTTTGTTCAAAACGTTGATTGGACGGTGAAAATGAAGCTGCATTCTTGTTATGCGGAACCGAACCAAAACGGTCATGGTGCGAGATACTTCCTTATCAATAACGGGTACGTCTGTATAGATAAATATATCTAAATCACTTATTGACATTTAGGTAATCGTATACTTACTTGCTTAACTATTTAAATGTATAAAATTGTGGGAACAAAGTAATAGTGTTATGATATATTTGTATAGAAATTCATTAACGATATAATTTCTACACCCTTAAATAATTATGAGCTCTAGTTTTGAACAATAACTATGTACACTATAATCAAAACATACACAATGTAAGTAGTATCTCTCTCTCTCTCTCTCTCTCTCTCCCTCTCTCTCTCTCTCTCTTTCTCTCTCTCTCTCTCTCTCTCTCTCTCTCTCTCTCTCTCTCTCTCTCTCTCTCTCTCTCTCTCTCTCTCTCTCTCTCTCTCTCTCTCTCTCTCTCTTTTAATTGAAGTTTGCGAACACACGATAGCAAGTGGGGGGTCTAGAGTACATTGAAATGCAGAAAGAGTGCATGTTATGTTACAAAGAGTCGATAGTTTATATTCTCATGCCACCGATCAGCATTATTAAATGCGTTGTGTGACATTTTGAACGTATGATAAATGTCATGAACCTTTATATGAACGCTTGCTTTTTTACAGGGCATTTAATTATGTGTGTGGACTCGAGCTCAAACTATCCTTACTTTAAGTTCGTAAAATTTTCCTGTAAGTCAACTTGTATAATATAAGCAATATCGTCGTTGCTGGATTTCGTTTGTTTGTTACAGTTGCGAAATGGACGCCAACACCCACTTCCTGTCACAGACGGACCACGAGACACGTTTCGAGTTCCAAGCGTTCCCGATGACCGGACCTGACCAGAGACTCTACATCAAGTGTGATGCAACTCTGTGTGACACTGCAGACGTGATGTCATCACATCGGTGTGACCAGAGACCGAACTGCGCATAACAATGATCTAATATGATGACGACAATCAAACACATATTGCAGGGGCTTTTGGTAATACATGTATCAAAAGAAGATTAAAAAGAATATTCCCATACTTAAATGTGTTTTAGTGTTGTTGCTACACATTTTTACCACTTGCTCTGTTAAAAATAGTTAAGCATGATCAAACCATAGTACCGTCTTAATGTCTGCTCTTAAGTTTTGAAATGTAAATTTTGACCAAACATCAGTTTGATAATGATCGTGCAATTTCAAAATAACCTTACCTTTATAAAGAGACGACTGGTCGGTTGTATGCCAGTCTCCCAATATCAAAACTTCAGGTCATGCGTAAAGGTCAATAGTCAAATGTGACCAAAACACAATTTCTCCTGACTGTAGCTTCATCATTCAACGTGTGAAAATAACTTACCATAAATATCCATCATAAGTAGACGACAAGTTATGTTCAAAATCCGTTTAAATACCTTATGGTCACACTCAAAGGTTGAAGTTTAACTGTGGCTTTATACAACACTTTGCCCGGACTGAAACTGCATCAATCATGACGACTTAATATTGAGCTCTATACAGCTTGTCCGGACTGGAAATTCATCAATGATGATGCATTTAAAATAACATTTAACACATATGTCAAACAGTTGGATTAGGAATGTCTTGCACAAGCCTGAATCCCTTAAGTAAAGGTCAACGTCTCGCTAAAGGTAAAACGTGAAACATGTGCATGGTGCAGCTTGTTGGATAATTAAAGGCATTATTGACTGAATAGATCTGACTGGATTGTTTTTATACGAGAACTGTGAGACACGACATAATATACATGTAGCAAAAATGTATACTACAAATAACCATACCGTTTTTCCTTTATGTGAACATATTTTTGGTTTAACACAGCAATATTATACAATACAGGTAACTTGTTTTAAGAAGAACATTTACATCGAAGAACCAATTATACGTGATTTTTTTTATTTATATGTACTAAATAAAATATATCATGCACTCAAACAGTCGTATATTGAGCGAGTTAAACTCTATATAATAAGAAAGCAAAAAAAATGTGTGAACAGATAAATTTGCAGTTCGGTTGCGAAATCGTGATATACGGACAATGGGGCAAGCAATGAAAATCGGACGTGTAAGATAATATTACATTATCCGTCAATGTCTTACGTTTGACGCTGTTATTTAATTATATTCAGATTTGTATATAAACCACGATATCCTGCGAAAACTGTACAGTCTAACTTTTAACTTCAAGAATACCAAACCGAAACCAATTGCATTGGAATACATTTAACATCTTTGTGTAATACACAGCTCACTGAACGCATCAAAGTGATTCTAATGGGCGTCGGTTTCAGCTAAATGCGTTTATGCCATTTTCTTAAGACATTTTTAAACTGTGCTCGCCGTAAGGTGGGGTATATGCTGTACTGTTGTGGTTGTCTTCTCTCGGCAGTAATAGCATTGGTGAACATGGAGAAAAGATAATCACATCAATATCGAGGCTGTGTGTAAACATAGTCGTTTATAAGGGGAGCGTGATCTTCATGTGTTTGATAACATGATATCATAGTATGTTTGTCGTCCGATTCAGTCAACCTCCTTTTGCATTTTGGGTCATCAGTGGTGTGTTTGGTCAGATGAGGTCATTCTCAATCTAAACAAATATATGTTTTGGCAAAAGAGTGTCTTACATCCAAAATTTAAGTTTTCCGCTTTGTTATTGTTATAAATTTCAACATCCAGATAATCTTCGTATCCAGCTTTATGGGTTCAACATTAAAAAAATATTTTATAAAAACTTTTACTCTATTTTTTTTAACTAAAAAAGCACACTAAAGATTGCTATTTAATTTAACAAACGCAATCTTTCCGAATTCAAAAGGCCATTGCCCCATTTCGAAAATATTGAAACAAATACTGGTTATTAAATAAGATGTTACTGTTTGTTTTCTAGTGGTCATTAAATGCCATTATTTATAAGGTCATTGACCAAGGGCCATACAACTGACAAATTTGAAAAATAATGTATCTTCGTAAAATATAAACATTTAGGTTTATGTTTGTGTTTTATAAGCAAAAATTAAAGGTGCAAGAAAACAACATTGGTGAAACTTTGGATATAGCAAGCCTGGATGATGCTATACCATTGGAACCAGTTGGGTAATTGGGTTCGATATTTTTTATGAGAGTTGTGTATAGGAAGCTTGTATGATTATCTTAAGTGGATTGTATTTGGGGCAAGTCGTGTCAAGGTTACAGTTACTTAAAATAGCAGCACTGGGCTTCATTTTGTTCAAGTATGTACACTGCATCATCAGAACAAGTGTAGCTGAATAACGCACAACTGCAAGCCCAAATATATAGGCCTCTGTCTGTCATTTTCCATTCTTTAATAAATGTTTTCACACATTGTCTTGGGAAACATAAAGAAACTTAAATGATAACTCGAAGCAGAATACTAGCTATTAATGAACATCGCGTTTTGCCTATATACAAAAATACTTATTAAAAACGTTTTGCTGTAGTTGCTTCCCTTACATAGAACCCAATCTGAATAACCAATGAAGTATTCACTGCGTATTTCATGGTTCACCAATAAACTAAATGTGGTTTCTGATAGCAAAGAACATAATTAAAATGGTTAAGCGACCAGTTAATAACTACAGATATGGTTCGAAACACTTAAATAAAGCAATCTAATTTAGAAAAGTATTCTCTCATGTTAGCACTGAAATGATGTTCGCAATATGATCTTTGTTTGTTTGCTTATTAACTGTCAGTCTGTTACGATAAATATAGACATAACGTTTACATGGTTATCTCGCTACGTCCAAACATTCTTTTTAAATCGATGAATAACTCAATCTGTTGCATATTACAACATATACAAAGATCATGCACACATTTTTTTTTATTCAATCGTTACTGGTGTTCATGTAGCTAAACTTAAGTTTAAGATTGATGTAAGCAACTTGCATAGTAAAAATAATCGGAAATTTAACTTAACTTTAATAAGAAGAAGGTATCAGAATATGAATACACATGCGTCGTCATAATTTATCGTATTAACACTCTCGAGACCATATGTATAGTCCGATCTTCATACAACTTGGTCTGTACATTTATCCCAATGACATCTTGAACGAGTTAACAAATGTTCTGACCAAGTTTCATGAAGAGTAAATAATAAATGTGGCTTCTAGAATGTTAAAATGGTTGTACTATAGCAATATAAGGAAAACTGCCCCGCCCCCTAGTGGTAATTTTTTCAATTGGCCGGAGCAATTTTTAACTAGGCTAAATAATCATCAGAACAAATGTTCTAACCAAGTGTCTTGAAGATTGGACTAAAGCGTAGTTTTTAGAGTGTTAACAAGGTTTTATTTCATCAATAAAATACTAACTTCCACAGCATTTACCGGTCATGTTTTTAACGGATCTGAACTATTTTCGAACACAGCTGAGATATCATAACAATAACTGTTCTGACACTATCTCATGAAGATTCGACCATAAATGTGACTTATAGAGTTGTTACCCAGCCAGAAATAATCCCTTACCACAATGGGGATTGAACCCGGGACCTCCCGGTTCCAAATCAGGAAATACTCTACCGCGTCGCTATAATAGCTAGCTCATCTAGCAAGGCAGTTTAAGTTCTCCTTATAACGAATCCTGCTACACACTCACCCTCCAATAGAGAAATTCTTCCACGAATTTCACCATGCCATGACATCTGAGGGACGCCTGACACACATGAAGGTTTTTTGTACGTTAGGCGCCAATGTAACCCAGGCAGAAAAATAAATCCATTACCACAATGGGGATTGAACCCGGGACCTCCCGGTTCCAAGATAGGCAGACACTATACCGCGTCGCTATAAAAGCTAGCTCATATAGCAAGGCAGTTTAAGTTCTCCTTTAAGACCCATTTTTGTATTTTGTATGATGCAGAGATATGCATAATCTTAATCGCCAAATAATGTGGATTGTCATATTCCGCTTTGAAGGTTTGATGCCTTAAAGGTGTGTTCAGCTACTGAGACTATAAATATTTAAAAAAAAATCTTACATATGCGTTAATGACCATTAACATCCTTTGAACACATGTGCGTCATTGTTTGTATATTGTACTTTCACATTGCAACTTTTTGTGTGCACTCAAGCTTGATGTCATGCAATGGAATCGCTTTTCTTGATTTTTGTGTGTGTACCTGAATGATCAATTATGTTAACCATGTAAAATATTAAAACTTAAATAAACATGTATATGCTTTATGAAATGAGTGCTGTATTGGACGTCATCTATTAATGACGTCCAATTGAACGAATGATAATGGCGGCTAAAATTAGTTAAGCTCCAGTGTATAGCTGCGATTTGATTCTCTTGGATACTGGCCGATAACTTTTGCCAAAATTCGACATGTTTATGGGCCAGAACGCGATGTACACGATGGTGAATTCGTCATATCGCGGAAAAATCTAGTTTTTGATTAAATCCCGAAAAAGTGTGTTTTTATTGCGCAATAGCAATAGAATGGCGGCTTGGCCGGAAGTAGCCCTGTTCGTGACGTGAACACATCTTCTGGTGACGTTACACTGTTATGGTTTGCAAGTGGCGTTTACCAGTTTATAATTATTTTATCTTTCGATCATTCCGTTGATAACTAGTATAACTACAAACTTCGTTCGAGTGTAAATACTCATCAAATAATCAATGACGGAATTATTGTGTTTAAATATCACCAATACAGAGGCCCGCGCTTTGTGCAGTGTACGGTTGTTCAAATAGGCGTGACAGAAATCTAGGTAAGTGTTATTGTGTTCTTGAATTTGTCCGACGATTTGAATTTTGTATACCATTACCACACGAGAAAGTTTGCAAACCCACTTATTTTTAACAACACTTAGCTTGACACATAAACAAAATCCAGGTTTTATTATACAACTAGAAACGACTCAGGGTTCGAAACGACCCGATACCGTTAAATTATCGGGCTCTTAGTTTCGATGGTAATGTGGAATGTTTAATATTGGATTAACGAATCGTTAAAAGGATAAGTATTTGGTTCGATTTGTTTCATGTTTATAAAAACAAATGTTTTATAGTATTCTCTTAAAGTAAAACAGTTCAGTTATCATTTTATCTTGAATTCATTAATCTCGAAATAGAAGTCGGACATTGCATATTTCGGACGTTGCTATGCAAGTTAGTTAGTTTAAGATAGAATATACTGATTTACCTTTTGGCATACAGTTGTGCAGCTATTGTCCATTTAATCATGCACTGTTTTACGTCTGAAATATCCCCCTCCCTCGATGATTATAAATCATGAACTTTTCAAACCTGAGCATTGTCAAGGTTCTGTCAAGGTTACCAATACCAGATTATGTACAGCTGAGCAACATTAATCTCTGACTGATGTATGAATAGCGCAGTGGTTGGTTCATCTGATTTTCTCATAGGTGATCCTGGTTGACCAAGCAACAATTGAATATATGTCAGTACAGAAACAGATAGCTTGTAATTATAATTGATGAATGTGATTGTTTAAATTAATTTGTTTGCAATATTTTGGAACCTTTTTGTTTGAGCATGGTAAGCTTATTTTAATGACAACAAGTCGGACGTGCAGTTTTATATTTTTTAAAGCATCGACAGAATCCAAAGGTATTTTGATTGTAAATGTTTTTTATGCATAATTTAAATTTCCATAGAAATAAAATAAATCGCTGCGACAGGATTACGGTTTTGTTATGGTAAGCATTTGATACAATTGTTATTTAAAAAAAAGTGTGGTTTTAAATAAATTTTGAGAAAGGGAAGGACAAAACAGAAAATGGAAGTGCATATCGTTGTATTTTTATTGTTTTAAGCATGGGATTAAAGATTTAAATTCAGTTAAGCATGTCGCTTATACTTTATTAAGTTTGTTATGTATCCTTTGCTCTTGTATGGTATCAAATGCGTATCTCGTGTAACGTAATTTCATTAAAACTCTGGATTTTGATGAGGACAAGTCGAACATGTTATTTTATTTAACAGTAAAATATTATTTTAAGCGTCGAAAGAATCCAAAAGTATTTCGGATTGTCATGCATAATTTAATTTTTCATAGGAATAAAATAACTCGCTGCGACAGGATTACGGTTTCGTAAATTGGTTTTGGGTCAGAATGGTTGGCAATACAAATGCTATTAACAAATAGCGTGGTTTTAAATAAATTTTGAGAAAGGGAAGGAAAGAACAGAAAATGTAAGTGCGTTTCGTTGTAACTTTAATAGTCTTTATTGTTTTAAGCATTGGATTAAAGTTTAAATTCAGGAAAGCATGTCGATTATACTAAATTAAGTTATTAATGTCTCCTTTGCTCTCGTATGGAATGAAATACTAATCTTCTGTTACGTACTTTCATTAAAACTCTCGATTTAAATGAGGACAAGTCGAACATGTTATTTTATTAATCAGTAAAATATTTATTAAAGACTCGAAAGAATCCAAAAGTATTTCGGATTATGTGTTTGTCATGCAAAATTTAAACTTCCATAGGAATAAAATAACTGGCTGCAACAGGATTACGTTTTCCTAAATCATGTTTTGGGTAAGAATGGTTAGCATTTGATACACATGTTATTAAAAAATAGTGTGGTTTTTAATAAATTTTGAGAAAGGGTAGGAAGAAGTGAAATTGGAAGTTCATATCGTTTTAACTTTATTGTTCTAAGCATTGGATTAAAGTTAAGGTTGCGCACCTGTGATGGGCACCTTTCTAAATATAATCTAATGTATAATTTTCTTAATCAGCATCATTTCACTGGACAACATGCACATTTTAAGGTAGGCTTTGCATGCTTTTAAAAAAAATATACTGATTTTTTTTCAAAATCACCCCCACGCTCGGCTTTTGTCCAGTTTAAACAAGATGAAATAAGTATTCTTTTACAGACATTTATTTTTTATAATTTGTTATCTAGGAAAAGTGCCATGAAATGTAAGTGGTTTCTGCCAAGTAGACATTGTGTTGGTTAAAAACAAAATGTCATAAAATTCAAAATAGAATCATTTAAGTAATATTTTGAACTAA
Organism: Dreissena polymorpha; assembly: GCF_020536995.1. NCBI lineage: Eukaryota > Metazoa > Mollusca > Bivalvia > Myida > Dreissenidae > Dreissena > Dreissena polymorpha. The sequence continues at coordinate 22,405,573 of NC_068357.1, forward strand.
GTTTTTATAGAAACAATATATACAGCAAAAATACCAAGAAATAGACAGATTTACCATTTACTTTTTGAAATGAAAATAAAAATGCAACATGCATGATTGGTATTTTTAGCAGTAAATCATCCAATTTAGCCATAACATTGTTTAAATTTTAAAAATTGAAGAATGTGCATAAAAATTGCAACATATTTCATGTTAAACTAATTAGCATACACGCATATCTGATCCTATTAACTGTAATTGAAGAGGCCGCTATATCGACAGACGCTGAGGTACCAACATTTTCACAATTCAAGACAATATATATATGTACTATCTACTATGACAAAAGTTTCTATTAATATCACATATTATAAAGAAGTTTCCTTATGTTAGATAAATAGAGGATATTTGTTTTGAGTGAATATGAAACATTTATTTCAATGAGAAGTGAGAAAATTGCAATATTTTCGCTAGAGCATGGCGCTCGTGTAAAATAATTTCATTTAAACTCTGGGTTTTACTGACAACAAGTCGGATGTGTTATTTTATTTAACATTAAACTATTTTTTAAGCATCAAAAGAATCCAAAAGTTTTTCCTATTGAATTTTTGTCATGCATTATTTAAACTTCCATAGGAATAAAAAACTCGCTGCGACAGGATTACTGTTTCGTAAATCGTGTTTTTGGTCAGAATGGTAAGCATTCGATACAAATGTTATTAAGAAATAGTGTGTTTTGAATAAAGTTTCAGAAAGGGAAGGACAAAACTGGAAATGGAAGTGCGTATCGTTGTAACTTTATTGTTTTAAGCATTGGATTAGTTATAATTTAGGTAAGCATGTCGATAATACTAAATTTAGTTTTTTATGTCTCCTTCGCTCTTGTATGGTATGAAATACGTATCTCGTGTAACGTAGTATTATTGTCCCCACGCTTTTTGAAAAGCGTGGGGATATTGTGGTTATCTCTTCCGTCTGTCAGTCCGTCCTGGCCACTATCTTCTCCTACACTATAAGCACTACAACCTTGAAACTTACATACCTGGTAGCTATGAGCATATGTGTGACCCTGCACTATTTGGAATTTTGATCTTACCCGAGTCAGAGATTTTCGCTCATTGTTTATGCTATTTTACATTAACTTCTTCATTTCTACACCGATTTAATATTTAAACCAACCCTGGGGCACCTCGCTCAGCATAATTAAAATCCAAGCCAGTTTGGTGGTCAAGATCCCAATCTATTTCAGCATTATTAAAACCCAAGCCATTTTGGATGTCAAGACCCCGAGCTATTTCGGCATAATTAAAATCCAAGCCAGATTTGCGGTCAGGTCAAGAATTAGATCCCAAGCTATTTCAGTATTATTAAAACTCAAGCCATTTTGGCGGTCAAGACCCCAGGCTATTTCAGGCTTATTAAAATCCAAGGCAGTTTGGTGGTCAAGATCGTGAGCTATTTTAGCATAATTAAATCCAAACAAGATTGTCTGTAAAGACCCCGAGCTATTTCAGCATACTTAAAATCCAAGCCAGTTCAGTGGTCAAGATCCGGAGCTATTTCAGCAAATCCAAACAAGATTGGCGGTCAAGACCCTGAGCGATTTTAGCATAATTAAAATCCAAGCCAGTTTGGTGGTCAAGATCCCGAGCTATTTCGGTACCTTTAAAAATCCAAGCCAGATTGGCGGTCAAGAATGAAGACCCCAAGCTATTTCAGCATAATTAAAATCCAAGCCTGTTTGGCAGTCAATACCCCAAGCTATTTCAGCATAATTAAAATCCAAGCAAGTTTCGTGGTCAAGATCCCAAGTTATTTTAGCATTATTAAAACCCAAGCCATTTTGGATGTCAAAACCCGAGCTATTCCCGCATAAGTAAAATCCAAGCTAGATTGGCGGTCAAGACCCAAAGCTATATCAGCATAATTAAAATCCAAGCCAGATTGGCTGCCAAGACCCCAAGCTATTTCAGCACATTTTAAATCCAAGCCAGTTTGGTGGTCAAGACTCCTAGCTATTTCAGCATAATTAAAATCCAAGCCAGATTGACGGCCTAGACCCCAAGCTATTTCAGCATAACTTTAATCCAAGCCAGTTTGGTGGTCAAGATCCCAAGCTATTTCAGAATTATTAAAACTAAAGCCATTTTTTCGGTCAAGACCCCGGGCTATTTCAGCATTTTCAAAATACATGCCAGTTTGGTGATCAAGATCCCAAGCTATTTTATCATCATTCAAATCCAAGCTAGTATGTAGTCAAGATAGCAAGCTTTTTCAGCATAATTCAAATCTTAGCCAGTTTTGTGGTCAACACCATAAGCGATTCAGCCTTATTAAAATCCAAGCCAATTTGGTGGTAAAGATCCTGAGCTATTTCAGCCTAATTAAAATCTAAGCCAGTTTGGTGGTCAAGTTCCTGAGCTTTTTCAGCATAATGAAAATCCAAGCCACATTATTCACCCCAGGGCCCCGCCACATAGGCCACATCCACCCAAAAATTGCCTTTTCATCTGTCCTGGCCACTATCTCTCCTTCATTATTATCACTAGAAACTTGAAACTTAAAGACATGGCAGCTTGCAGCGTGGGGATACGCGTCGGCCTCTGCCGCGCCAATTCTAGTTTAAAATGTGGAGTTTAATGATGACAAGTCGGACGTGTTATTTTATTTAACAGTTAAATATTTTTTAAAGCATCGAAAGAATCCAAAAGTATTTCGGATTGTGTGTTTGTCATGCATAATTTAAACTTTCATATTAATAAAATAGCTCTGACAATGCGTCAGGATTACAGTTTTGTTAATCGTGTTTTTGAGTCAGAATGGTTAGCATTAAATACAAAATTAATGTTATTAAAAATAGTGTGGTTTTAAATAAATATTAAGAAAGGGAAGGAAGAAACAGAAAATGGAGGTGCGTACCAATGAACTTCATTGTTTAAAGCATTAGTTTAAAGTTTAAATTAAGGCCAGCGTGTTGCTAATACTTAATTTAAACTTTTACGTCTCCTTCGCTTTCGTGTGGTATGAAATACGTATCCCGTGTAATGTCATTTCATTTAAACTCTGGATAAAGTACTTTCTTTATTGTGTTCTCTTCCTTGTGATACTAGTTTAGTTCCTTAGGATCTCAGGTAAGCGCCTTAGGGCCCATGGCCCTCTTAATGGGATACTAACAGTACAACAAAAACATGGGATATTTTCAGATTTGAATACCTACTGGTATTTTACACGTCTTGAACTTTAACTGTAATGTATCGCAGATTCAGAGATGTCTGTTTTGTTTCAAAGGTCATGTGAAAAATTAACTTACGGGATGTTTTCATATTATAATTCCATATAAATATTGTTCAAATCAATATGTTGATAGGTTTAAAAGTGCTTATTTTCTTCTTACATGCCCTTGTAATTCAAGATAGAATACTTTCCTTCTCAGAGGACAGAGGTCTGGGTTTAAAAACCAGTTGGGGCTTCAGAGGATGATTTATTTTAAGAAAAATGATATTATTTGCTCAACTTCGGCTGAATGGGTCAAGGTCCACCCAGGTACTGTGAAGTATACTTCTATATACACCGGTTTTCAAATGATACTTTTGAGAACCTCAGTACACTTACAGGTACCCCATCTTTCCTAATAAAAAAACATTGATGTGATACATTTTTGTTAAGAAAAGTGTGGGTACGAAAAAAAATTGTACCTTAAATTTTCTTACCCAATTTATTTTCGTGCCCAATATTTTTCGTACCCAATTTTTTTTGTATTCAAAATTTTCTTACCCACATGTTTTTCTTACCCACAATTTTTGTACCAAAATTATTTTTGGCATAAATTGTTTGTACCCAACATTTTAGTACCCATATTTTTTTTCGTACCCAAATTTTTCTTAACAATTTTTTTTTCGTAACCAAATTTTTTTTCGTTCCCAAAGTTTTCTTACCAAATTTTATTTTTCGTAACCAATTATTTATTTGTAGCCATTTTTTTGCATATTTTTTCGTACCCAAAATGTTTGTACTCACATATTTTTGTAAACCAAAATGCTCGAACAAAAAAATGTGGGTACGAAAATTTTGGGTACGAAAAAAAAAATGTGTTGGAAAACTGGTGTTTCACGTCCAGACAGTCCTTGCTTTCGGAAAGCTGAAAAGTGATCTCCCCACTCATTCCGAAACACTAAAGGTGTTGCAACTCTAGTAAAAAATAATGTCTGCCTGATTTGGAACCGGGAGGACCTGGGTTCATTCCATGGTGGTTAGGGAATTTTCTGGCTGGAATACATTGGCACCAAACGTAAAAAAACACCATGTGTGTGTCAGACGTCCCACAGATGTCATGGCAATAGGAAATTCGTGGTAGAATTTCACAATTTGAGGGGGGCCGGTTTGTAGTAGGGTTCGGTATAAGGAGAACTCATACTGCCTTGCTATACGAGCTAGCCTTTATAGCGACGCGGTATAGTGTCGGCCTGATTTGGAACCGGTAGGTCCCGGGTTCGATCCCTTTGGTGGTCGGGATTTTTCGGCTGGGTTACAGAGTGTTAACAACCTTTTCCTTTAATTTAACCTAGTGAACTAGCTGTTGTCACGTTATTTTTTAAATAATATCATGTATGTTAAAATTATGAGGCAAGCAAGCCGTATTTGTGAATAAAACAACTGCTGTGCCGACCCTGAACTTTGTCTTTTTGTATATTCTTTGTTGAGATTTCAGTAATTTTTTGCTAAATTCGATCATATAAGCTTAACTTTGTATGAAAACGACATATAAACTCGTGCCATATCGCATTCGCATTGGGTCCGTTTGTAATGATTTTATTCTCTAAGATTTTTAAAAGAGAAAATGCAAAGATTATGAAATGTCAGAATAAAGAAAACCGCGGTCTAAACACCATCTGACATATATGGTTTTTTTTGCAGTTCACGAACATGACGAAATATCAAATACGTCGTGCTATCGAAACATTTACTATGGCGCTCTTCAACCTGTAAGCGTGCACGTGATGAAAGGAAAGTTATGACTCATAATTTCCCGTAATGAAAATAATTTATTCTGTAAAAGTGTGACAACATAACAAACATTAACATAAAATACTAGAAGAGTATAAAAAAAACACGCGATATCTTACACAAAAACAAAAAATCACACTAATATAAATAAAGCATATTTCTCCATCTGTTAACATCTTTTGGCGCTATACGCATAGCATATTACTAGGCAAACGAACCTGATACCATTTAACATCTTATTGAAGTTAGAAAATATTATGTTTAGTAAAACAACTTAAAAAAGCTTTGGCCGACCTACATATATATCTTTATAATTATTGAGGTGTAAGTGGAAATAAACATTGTTTGCCTTAAATGAATTCAGTCTCGGTAAGATTTTTTTCACGACCAACTCGGCATCGTCGGAGCTAAAGGACAGAAACGCTACAAACTTCTTTGGAAATTCTTCCAACTCAATTTGAGACCTAACATTCTTTCTGTTCCGTTGCCTTCGCCGAACACCTTGGATCTTGAAAAATATAACTAGGCAAATTATCAGAAGAAAACACACTATTGGAAGAAAAATTGCGAGGATTCTCTTTAAGTTTTGTGTTCGACAGTATGACTTGGTCTTTTCCAAAGCATTTTGGAAAATGTACAAGCGTTCACCTTGCAATGTACACATATAACCTTCTCGGGTTATCCCGTGTCGAGATGTGCATGAATCCATTGGATCGTTTCCTTGTTGTCATCATCGCACGAGCAACTGCATAGCATATTGGACAGGTCTATTAGAAGTGCATTTGTAGCTGATGCTAGTTGTCCCATCGTTTCCATTGTTTGTACATCTATGGAATGTATCGCATTGTAGGATAAATTCAGCACTTTAAGGTTTGTCAAGTGGCCGATTTTGAAGTCTAGCGAAGAAAGGTTATTGTGAGAAAGATCCAGTACTAATAAATCTGAATTAGTCAAACACATATTAAAGTGAATGCGAGCAAAACCGTTATTGTTCAATTTCAAAACTTTCATTTTGGTATTTTCTTTAATAAGTGTTTCTTCATAATGTTCTTGCATCTTATGAAGCTGGTTTCTTGATATGTCTAAATATTGAAGATTCATCAATGGCGATAGAAACTGAGTGGATAGGAATTCGAGAATGTTTTCAGACAGACTTATCCATTCCACCGTTTTCTTGGTGTAATTGTGAAGTTTAACGGAAAAGCTCAACCGTTTGATCAAATTATTTTCTAGGCTGACTTTCTTAATTTTGTACGGACATGACGTCAAGTCACGATCAAGTTCATCTTGTAATGGTGGAGTCACCCTGTACTTGCCTAAGCCGTTCATATACAGCTCCTCAACGTTGATGCAAATATTTCCACAACTTTGACGATTGCTTAAGACTATCGAAACATGTGAATCACTTATGTCGATTACTTTTAAACTGGAACAAGGCTGTTGAGGCAGATATAGCTTATTGATTGTAGCATGCTTCACATAAACTTCATTGACGGAATTACAGAGTCCGCTCTTCATGAAAGCTTTAAAATCTATAGAGCGAAAACTTATGTTAGAAATGTCCAGGTTTGTAATATTTCTCTTTATGTCGCCACCAGCGATGCTTTGAAAGAATTTGTCGCGCGCCCTGATATTAGAAACTGAAGCCAAGTCTGTCAGTGTAAGTTTATTCAATCGTGGCAGCTGAGCTGAATACATGCTGTTCGAGAAGTGGCTTCTCCAAATAAAAATGTTCCCGGAAAAGTCCAAATCTTTAAGTTTGTGCATATTATATAATGTATCATTTTTTGTATAGTACATGTACTTATTGTGATAGCCAAGGTAGGTTTGATCGGAAAGTCCGTTGAAAACACGACTGCCAAGAGTTTATGCCTCCAACCGCCCATATTTCCAGCGTTTGTATTTTGACCATTGTCGTTTAGCAGAAAATTTCTCAATTTTTAGAAACGATGCATCAACACCGTGCAAAACCACTTCGCGAATATTGTCACTTAAAACTAGGTTACTTGGGTCTGATATTCTACACGTCGCTTTATCATCGATGCATACACAAGAGTTCGAGCACGCTGAAGAGCATGCAATAAACATGCAAACAGTAATTGACAATGCCACTGTTTAATACATGATTACTTTAGTTTTGTTTCAAATACTAAATTCGATATATTCCCTGAATGTTCCTTTTGTTCGTTTGCTGATGCAGATGTGTGATATATAAGCCGGTTAAGATTACAATACGCAGACATAATGCGGTTATCCAAAACAAAACTGGTATTCCCATAATGAGGTTCTTTCAAAAGATAACGGCATATACAATAGCCGGAAGTTATGAAGGAAAGGCGGTTCCGTACTAAATACGGATATAATTTTTTTATGTATTACTTCAAACATAGACGTTATCCTACTGAACAAGGATAGATCTATGACTTTGCTAGAAAGAATGTACTTCCTAATTTGATGGTAAAAACCGACATAACACTCGAGTTACACAAGTATAGCAACAGCCTTTGTGTTCGTTTGATTTCTTTGACATCCTTAACGTGTGTCAATATAATAAACAATATACAAGACACTCATACTTCGATTATTTTGTAATCTATATAAAACAGACAACACAACTTGATGAATGTACTATCACTCTTATATTTAATGATGCACGATCGTATCCTGTTTTACTGTACTGTATGTATTTGCCGTTCAAGCTTAAACAAACGTCATGGCAATAAGGGCGTTACAGCTATAATGATATATAGGCTATTGACAGAAGCACGCACGGGAAGGTAGATTTTCCGATAATTTTATGTAAACAATCCCAGTTGTAAGTACTCGGCCTATCCCGGAGTGTCACTATCCACTCGTTGGTAGTTGCTGATGAGATCACAGGGTAAGCACACCCGATAATACGGGTAACAGGCTTTTTAACATTGTGAAAAGAAGACGTTGCAAATAAATGTGATCTACTTAGCTTTAACATGAGTTTGGCAGATCGGCGCTTGCTAAATGTAACCGCGTAATTAGCGTTAATAGCGTGACGTGTGTTTTCATTTAATGTAACTTGACGACAACCAACAATATGTGCTCAGCTTGTGGTTTAAAGCCCAACATAATTTGTATTTGTATTTGCTTTTCTGATCTTGAATTAAATTTGAATAAAATATGTTTATGTTCGCAGACTTTTGTTAACTTTATTAAAACCGAAACTACGATTTTGTTTTAAAGTGCAATTTATGTCACTACCGCAACTAAGTCAACGAGTAATAACGTTTTTCGGTCGAGTATGTCTTGGGAGCTACAAAGTTACTCGCGGGATCTATTGATCGTAGTAGTCAGAATTACTTTCAAACGTTTAAACCACCATTGGACTACACAATCGTCTGTATTATCTTACAAACATGCATCATATGTTGATGAAGCCGTGCGCGTAATATGATCAGCTATTATTTGAAATTCATAGCTTGTTTTTATAAAGCAAGAAGATCATATAAGCCTTTTTTGCATATATACTGATGAAATCATCTTGCCTGTTTACATTATGTCCAGCACGTGTGTGAACCCCATGTAAACCCAGTTGATTCTGCACCCAGAGTAGTGTTTTAGAAGTTAGTAGTGTTCTTCTACATGTATTATTGTAAGGCAATACACCACTGACAAAGACTTGTTTAACGGACACAATGGTGTATATATGTCATCAAGATGAGGTTAGCACTCACGAAGCCGTAATAAAAGAACGCAAATCAATGTAATGTGTAAAATATGGTTGATGTTTTGTCAGAGTAATATTACTGCGAACCTGCAGCAAAAGCACATCATTTCTCCATTACAAAAATGTTACTTAAGTATTGCCATATGCGGTATTACTTTAAGCGAATCAAGTTTAGTTTAACGAACTTTGTTTTGAGTCGCTTAATAAATTTCAGCATGATTTTGGTATAGTGACATGTAGGTTTTGAGACCACATGATTTCGTTTTCACCACGGCTGAGCTATGATTGTGACAAATGTACATGTATTTTGCAAGCTAAAACACTTGGTTTCGGCAGTGTGAACAAGCCTTTACTTAAATTTAAATTCGTAGATCTACTCTAGGTTGTGATTACAAATACCTAGCTAAGAAATCGGCTAAGATTACATATTTCAATTGCTTGCAGTTGACATTTATGCCGAGTTCAGTAAACTAGATCCCGCCGTGTTTTGTTAATGTTTTATTGTAACATATTTCAAAATACAATTTAGAAAGTGTGTATACAATCCCATTTTAACTTGATAATGTAACATCATTTGCATTCTTTCAACCACAATAACTAATGCCGTCATATCAGTATAAATATTAATCAGTATTTGCTTTTGTTCCGTCAACAATTTATGAATTTTCTTTAAAGGAAATCATAACGTATGTTATTTGGCATTTCAGTCCCGTGATTACAACTTTGAAAAAAACACAACTATTATTGTGTTGTGGAAACGTTTAGTTAATAACTTATTTAAGTGTTTCACAACACAAACTAAATGATGGGAAACGGCATCATAAACCATATGCTACGCATTAAGTTAAAACAAAGCAAATAATCGCTCTTTTTTACAATTGACAATGATAATACAAATCTTTTAAGGATGAACACATTGTATTTTGTCTCCTTTTTTCAATGTGTATACACTTCACAGGTGTGATTTTTATACAATATTCTAAACGTTTTTCTGCTAAAGAAATTAGCTTAAACAGATATTAACAAACAAATAATGTGAATGCTTTTTGCTTCAAAATATGCATTATTTATCGCATATACGCGGAATCATTTCTATTTAGAGCGATAGTCAATGATTTGCATTGGTTATAGAAAACTAATGCCAACCAGATTATCAAATGGCATTTCGCAAATATGTCGAGCATCTACTTGTTTAAAATGGCGGCGATTGCTTACATTTCGAACATTTACTTGTTGTATAGATCTTCCGTTTTGTTTATAACCTTACAAATAATACGCTTAGGAGCAAACTGATTAAATAAATAATGTTGATATAAAAAATGTAAGAGTTCTGAATCCGAATGTGAAAATGAAAATAAAACAAATAAATGTGTAAGGATTTATAACAGAACGACATTATCTATGAAATACTTAAGTTCTGACATAACATTACAGCAGCTGTCGTTATTGATTCAAAGAAGTGTGGGTTTTAAGTGATATGAAGTAACTGAATATGCAACACATACTCGGTAGAAATGTTAATTTTAATAACAACGTAATAAACGTTGACACATTGCAGCACGTTTTACCCAGAGACTTCCTATCCAAGTATAAAAGTATAGGTACAAACACAGGCGGTCGAAATTATATTTTGCCAGCATCGTAAATCATATTCGTTCATCGTCGTATTATTTAGTTCGGCTATCGTCGAAACATGTCTTCGGTCAGCACCTCATAATAATGTTTAACCACCGTTGATACAACACAACTTCACGACCCCGATGACGACCATTGGAATAATCAGTTCAACCTTTACCGCCGTGACACGGTTATTGCAATATATCAATTCAATTAAGAATAGTTTACAAGGGGATAATATCAGGTATATTAAAATCATGTAGTATTAGTTATGTTATGTTATGTTATATACTCATATATGTGCTAACTTGTTTGCAGCTTGTGCTTCAAAACAGTGCTGAAACACAATTCTTGTAATTCTGATCTTTTTGAAGACAGTACCCGCTCTTTTTAAAGTAAATTTAATAGGGTAAGATTAAAAAAGACGAACCATGATCGTTTCTCTACCTTGAGAAGTTTGAATACAGTTTCAGCCGTATGTTTTCAATAACTATAATTAAGCTGACCATTCAAAAACATTATCGTTAACCACGATTATGAACATTTTATAATCCGGATCTCAAACCACAGCCAATTAGACTAATTAAATTGCTTGTTACCTAAATGATGTGATTTATATCGGTCGATCACTTACATTTGTCAAAGAAATGTGAAAAATGTTCATATAAAATAGTTTAGGAGTATGCATATAAAGCGATGAGACGTAACGTAGTAGATCTTCAGTATACTTTTTTGGCATTTACAATTTAAAAAAGTACAAGTTTGGCGGCTGGCGAAACGCTCCTTTTAGTAATTTGATCAAATATATATGTTCACAAAATAACAAAGCAATCAGATAAACCGATTTCACCCGGAATACAACTGTGCAACAAAAGCAACTATAGTCCAAAAGTCAACCTTCATTATATTGATTGAACTCATTTTCATTGGTTGAATATAAAAAACATAACAATGACAATTAAAAGGTGTTGGTTCAATTAAGAATGCCAACATTTGTTTAAACTAAAGCAAATAGTCCGACGAACCAGTTTGACAAGCTATGTCTTCCGAGAATTTCCATTGCAAAGTTTATCCTCAAAAAGTACGTTAACAACTACGTTATATTTCCTAGTACAAAACCAAATGTTTTTCAAACAGCTACAGCTCTTGAAAGATATGTCTTTTGCAGGCGAACTTTTAAAAATACTAGTTTTGAAGTATAAATCTCGAATGATTCACAAGAACATGCTGTCAAGCGAAGCATACAACAGCATTTGAGCCTCTGTTAAAGTCCACATAAATGTTTTTGATAGAAAATCTCGGTCGTTGTGCTGAATATTAACTCTCGCGTTATCGAGTCGTGTTATAAATTAGATCATTGACCTGTAGTCGACTTGTTTAAAGGATACACGCTGTTAAAGAAACGTATATAAAGCCACTGTATTGGCAAACGTGGTTGGTCTATAAATAAATTGTTAAGCATAGGAAGGAAAAGGTAAACAGATACACAATCCAGCGATACTACACGATATTAAGTTAAACCTGGTGTATGCAAGAAGTAATGATTATGCATGCTACTAGTTTACTAGATAGACCATTTACTCGCACTCTGATGGGTATTGGAGAGGCTTTCTTGTTCATACAAACATATACACTTACACCATTTTGTTAACAACACGGAACGTTCATGTTCAGTTCAGTACAGTAAGTACAGTGTTGAGTCACAAGATTGAGCGTAATATGTTAAACATGTTTGTTTAATTATTAGCACGAACGTTATTAATAGCATATTTCATTAAAGTCAACATCAATAAAATTATCGATAAGTAAAGTCCGAGCGCAAAACACTAATTAAATGTATATACACTAATAACTGCAATCAATATTACACTTTTAATATACTTTCGCTCTAATATTCGCAATCATTATAGGTAAATCCTTAGGTCAGTTCAAAATTCTGCCGAAATATAACCATTTATGGGCAAATACAAACTTCGATTGCGAGTCCATGTTGTGGCTATATAAGGTAACCAGTGAGCAATGCACCGAGTAGTAATCGAGGTTACGTATGTACCAGAGTAAGCTAATACACTTTAACCGTGAGCATGTGTCGTGAAGGATCCCTGCAGATCTTCGACCTCCCGGCCTTCCATAAATACTTTTATTAAATTGTATAATATGATGGAAAATAACACACTGTTATGTCGATTTTGACATATGATCACACATATCTAGGATAGTGCATCTGAGACTTTCGAAATTAAAAAAAAAGAATTAAATTAATTGCATTCCTACCATATTGCTATGTACCTTTACAATAGTACGAAAGCCATCATTTGTGTAACATACGCTTAACATATGTTGGCTTTTATTTCAAAAACCTGCAATATTTTACCTAACTAGTGTGTATATTTATTAGTATTTCCCTTATATTATGACCTACAATATATAAATATTGTACAAGATAAGTATTGATGCAAAGCATCAAAGGGCGTCGGGAATTTCAGTGTATAAGGCACTCATTGAAGTTACATGGAACGATTTTTGTTCTACTGTAAATATGAATATATTGGCCGATTGTTTTAAATAAAATAGAAAAAAGATACTGGTATAACCATTATCTATGGTTTTGTGGTATAACCCCCAAATAACCATTATCTATGATGTTGTGTTATAACCCCCAAATAACCATTATCTATGATTTTGTGTTGTAACCCCACATATTTCATAGTTCAGTTTATTTACATTGGTTTCCCTTTTTTACTGGCATCCGTGTGCAGTTTTCATTAATGGAACAGAACTGTGTAGGTTTTAAAAAATCTGCTTCATCTCACAAAATGCGCATTGATAGTGTCACCTAAAAAAGTCCATACCAAAGGGTCCATACCACCTGGATAGTAATACGTGTCGCGCTTCGCGCTAATTAAGGAACGGAAAAAGTGTCACAAAATGCGCATTGATAGTGTCACCTAAAAATGTCCATACCAAAGGGTCCATACCACCTGGATATGAATACGTGTCGCGCTTTGCGCTCTATATGTGGTTCTTAAAAAAACTCTGAGGAGTGCTTGACTCTAGGGAAACGGGTTGCTGGGACACAGCTCCTCCTTGATAAGGGGCTGCTTTCTTTATCACAACTGATTGGTACAATCAATAATACGTGTCGCGCTTCGCGCTCTATATGTGGTAGGGATAGTACTTAGGGCCTATGATAAACAACCATAAACAACAACAAAAATACAGGGATAATAGATGTGTTGTTTGCATTTATTTGTTAATATAAAAACACGTGTATTTTTTATAAGATATTTTATAAGAAATTTTAATTAACGTTGTCACCACGCGGCATCCATTAATTTTAATAAACAATTACTGTAAGTTTTAATGTGCTTACGAGCCCCCCCCCACCCTCTCACACATATATTTCATGGGCATAATAAAAACAAACAATGGTTACAATAAAACAGCATATTTATTAAAACTAAAATGTCTACATCAAAACAAAAAGTTAACATAGAACACAAATACAATAATTTGATTCTACTGGGGCTCGAACCTTAGACCTCTCGCATGTGAAGCGAGCGTGTAACCACTACACCACGGAACCGCTTGAAAAATCACTTTCTAACTAAGATATTAATAAGTAACTGTAGTGTAACGGTTATCAATAAAGCAATAAACCGTGTAATCGATGTCGACTTGTAAAATTGAAGAAATACGCGTTAACCAAAACTCGAACAGCAAAAATCTGCGCTATTGTTAGAAAAACCACAAAATAAATATATTTTGATAATGTTTTGTTTTTATACAAAACCAGAAAGTTTCACCGGTTCGCGTATTTGCCCAGTCCCTGTGATCTTTTAGTATTGCCCAGTCCCTGTGATCAGTTGTAGTAAATGTAATAGGCACAAATGCAGTACTTATTTACACTAATTTACACAAAAAATCACCACTATGCAAGATATTCTGACAACAGAAATATATACATTGATCCGTATAATAACTTCTCCTCCCATAAGCGAAGAAAAACGTATTACATACTAGTCGCCGCACTTCAGTGCGACGCCAATTATATTGCAGATACAAAGATACACACTTGTTTCATCAGTATGTGCCTTATATTATGATCCTGAATACATGTATATAGATATTGGATTCTGTAGCAGATACAAAGATGCAAAATTGTTGCAAACAATATAAAGAAGTGAAACTCCAGCTGCTGGAGCAGTATTGCATTCTTATTATATACCATTTGATGGTCATTTATCAAAAACCTTTCCTTTTTAAAGTAAACAAGAGGCCATGGGCCCTAAGGCGCTCACCTGAGAACCAAAGGAACTAAACTAATCTGGGAAGGTGGGAGTTCAAAATAATAAAAGTACTTCATGAAACATAAATATTATCACAAGGTTCACAAGAAGAAATTCGCTCGCCCGTGGAAACCATGCTCTTCAGAGCCCCGGAGCCATTTTCAAAGTAAATCAAGATATTATAGGAACATATTTTCTAAGCATGTTTCATTAAGGTTGAACTAAAATGTGCCTTATAGAGAGTTCACAACGTTTCACTATAGCAATAAAAAGAAATCTGCCACCCACCTCAGGGCCTTGCTTTTAAACAAACTGGAACAATTTTCAGACTCACCTTGCATTGATATTTCAAATTAAAACAACAATCAAGCCTTTTTAAAACACACATCTTTGATTATCCCACCCAAACTACCGACCTACATCCATAAACTGTGTGCCATAACAACTTGTGTTCCACTCTTATCAGTCTGAAGGTCTTTGATGTGAGTTCCCAGCTGGACCTATTTCTGGGGACTAAGGGCTTTTAAGCTGCAAGCCTGTTACATCACATTAACAATTTAGACACAGTCAATAGAGAATTAATTAGTTGCTGATAAGCAGGTAGATGAATGGGATCATTGGAGAAATAAGAGTGCATTCCTGACAAACCATACATTTATGATTCGAGGCCAAACACAATTCAAATTATATACAGTCGCTTCTCCCCTAAGTAATTTTCTGTGAAATCAATATTACTACTTAAAATTTTGAGAATATTTGAAAAGGGTTTGCAGATGGCAAATATATGTTTGTTGCAGTTCATCCCCAACCAATCATCAACATAATAATCCTCTTCAGAAAGAAACAAAAATAAATAATAAAAAATTGGCAATTTAACTGTAATCTATATCTTATCGGCAGAATTAATATTCAGATGAATGCATGGAGATCATGAATATCATTATATGCATTAATTTCATTCAACGTGTACATTGGTAATTTCTTAGTAGAGTGTAAATAAGGTTACAATATAAAGCCATTTAAAGCCATGTTTTTCAACAGACCACAACCATAAAGGAACTCTGCCTAGATATCATTACAAGATATCCATAAAACCAATGTTTCGACCAAGTTTCATGATGATTGGACAATAAATGTGACTTCTAGAGTGTTTACAAGCTTTTTTTTACTATATACAAATAAGGAAAAAGACCCTTCCCCCTGGTGGCAATGTTTTTTACCGATCCGAACCATTTTTGAACTCAACCGTTGTATCATGGAAACAAATGTGCTGACCAAAGTTCATAAAGATTGGGCGAAAAATGTGTCTTATAGACTGTTCACATGTTTTCACTATATGCATATAGAGTAAACTTGCCCACCCACTGGCGGCCATGTTTTTCAAATGATCACAATCATTTTCGAACGTCCGAGATATCCACATAACCAATGTTTTGACCAAAATTCATTATGATTAGGAAAAAATGTGACTTCTAAAGTGTTCACAAGCTATACTTTAAACTTTACTATATAAATATACGGAAAAGACCCCCCCTGGACGCCATGTTTTTTTACCGATCCAAACCATTTTCGAACTCAACCGTCGTATCCAGTAAACATATGTTCTGACCAAATTTCATGACGATTGGACCAAAAATGTGACTTCTAAAGTGTTAACATGTTTTCACTATACACATATAGAGAAAACTGCCCCGCCCCCTGGCGGCCATGTTTTTTCACCGATTTGGACCATTTTCAAACTCATCCGAAATCAATGAAACCAATCTTTTGACCAAGTTTCATGATGATTGGGCAAAAATTGTGACTTCTAGAGTGTTCACAAGGTTTATATATAGCCATATAAGGAATACTGCCCTGCCCCCTGGCGGCCATGTTTTTTTAACGGACCGGAATTTTTTTTAACTCAACCAACATATCATTAAGACAAACATTTTGACAAAGTTACATGAAGATTGGGGATCAATTGTGACTTCTACAGTGTTCACAAGGTTTTTCTATTTTTTTGAACTAGTGACCTAGTTTTTGACCCAGCATGACCCAGTTTCGAACTCAGTCGAGGTATCGTTAGGACAAATATTCTGACCAAGTTTCATAAAGATCACACAAGAAATGTGGCCTCTAGAGTGTTCACAAGGCAAAATATTGACGACGGACACACGACGGACGCAGGACGGACAAAAGGCAATCCCAAAAGCTCACCAGGAGCACATTGTGCTCAGGTGAGCTAAAAAGGTTAAACAGTTTTTATAAACTGCCAGGTCAAATGTTTGAGGCATTGTTTTTGACATCTAATATACATGTAGTTTGAAGCTAATGACGGTGTCCTAAAACTAATGATAAATCACATATAGTAAAACAAGATATAATTTCTGCATATGTTAGTGTGTGTGAGATATTGGAAAATTGATTTCTGTTAATCTTAGTATCAATTTGAAAATGAATATTCAACTCTTTTCACTATTACACCAAATAATATTATGAGAACTATGCACAGGATCCCCACCAGGATTTGAACCTGGATTTCCTCGCCATATGGAAAGGTGTGTTTGCTTACACTATAAGGATGTTCCCATGAACAGCAATATTTTTTGCAATTATATGTGTCATATATACTATTTATACCATTTCCAAAAGCATAGATACAACAAGAGATGTGTTTGACAGAAACACAATGCCCCCTATTGCACCGCTTTGAAGCCATATATTTGACCTTTGACCTTGAAGGATGACCTTGACCTTTCATCACTCAAAATGTAAAGCTCCATGAGGTACAGATGCATGCCAAATATCAAGCTGCTATCTTCAATATTGCAAAAGTTATGGGCAATGTTAAAGTTTTCTGACGGACAGACAGACTGACTGACAGTTCAACTTCTATATGCCACCCTACCGGGGGCATAAAAAGAGCTGTCAGAGGACAGCGCGCTCGACTATTCAAGTGCCTGACAGTATAACGTAAGCCATCACGGGGAAATTGTTCAAATTATTCAATAGGGTCAAGGTAATAGTTCAGGTATATTTTCCACAATCTATTGAACATTTGTAAAGACATAAAACAAACTAATAGGATTTTATATCAAGTTTGATAGCAATAGCTTGGGTGGAAAGTTAAGACGATCCTTCAAAAATAAAGTAAATACATATTTTATTTTTTTACCATGTTTCAAAGAAGAATTATTATTTTTGGGTTGGGTGGGGGTCGGTGTTGAGAGGGAGGTATAATGTTGAGTGTGGTCATTTATCAGACGATCTTTCAGAAATAAAAATAATATAAAAAAAAAATTGGGGGGGGGGGGCAGGGAATCGGTTTGGGGCGTGGGGTTATGTTTGGGTGGAATCCATTGTGGTATTCAGGTAAGTGTTGTTTTGTCAAAGTATTAATAAAAACTGATCATAAATAAAGAAGTTATGGCAATTTAACTAAAATGTATTAGATTGACCTTGAGAGTCAAGGTCATTAAAAGGTCAAGGTCAAATTGAACTTGCCAGGTACAGTACCATCATGATAGTAAGAAAATCATTGATCATTTAGAAGTCAAGTGGATCTTAGCACAAATTTTAACAAAATATTAAGTTCCTAAGACAAAAAAGGGCCATAATTCTTACAAAATGCTTGATACAGTTGTCTGCTCTTGTTTATAGATTGGGGTCATGTTGGTAAAGAAGTTTGCAAAAAATGAAAGCAATAAGTCAAGGGACATTGACAATATTTGAGGTGGTACACAAACGTTAACAAAGATTTATCAATAACATGCATATACTAAATGGAAAAAGGGCCATAATTCTTACAAAATGCTTGATACAGTTGTCTGCTCTTGTTTATAGATTGGGTCATGTTGGTTAAGAAGTTTGCAAAATATTAAAGCAATATGTCAAGGGACGTTGAAAAATATGTGAGGTGGTACGCCAACTTTAACATAGATTTATCAATAATATGCATATTCTTAATGGAAAAAGGGCCATAATTCTTACAAAATGCTCGAAACAGTTGTATGCTCTTGTTTATAGATTGGGGTCATGTTGGTAAAGAAGTTTTCAAAATATGAAAGCAATATGTCAAGGGACATTGACAATATTTGAGGTGGAACGCAA
Source organism: Dreissena polymorpha (assembly GCF_020536995.1). Lineage (NCBI taxonomy): Eukaryota > Metazoa > Mollusca > Bivalvia > Myida > Dreissenidae > Dreissena > Dreissena polymorpha. Next base: position 22,424,254 of record NC_068357.1, read on the forward strand.
ACTTTACCATAGATTAATCAAAAATATGCATATTCTATATGAAAAAAGGGCCATAATTCTCACAAAATGCTTGATACAGTCGTCTGCTCTTGTTTAAAGATTGGGGTCATGTTTGTAAAGAAGTTTTCAAAATATGAAAGCAATATGTCAAGGGACATTGAAAATATTTGAGGTGGTTCGCAAACTTTAACATAGATTTATCAATAATATTCATATTCTTAGTGAAAAAGGGGCCATAATTCTTACAAAATGTTTGATACAGTTGTCTGCTCTTGTTTATAGGTTGGGATCATGTTGGCAATATTTCAAGGGCCATATGAAATATTTGGGGTCGTACGCAAACTTTAACATTTGCACGCACACGCCGACGCAGGCTGAGTAGGATAGCTCCACTATAAATTTATATATATATATATATATATATATATATATATATATATATATATATAGTCGAGCTAAAAATGTGTAAATACATGTTTTGAAGTTCATTCAACACAATTCATTCTCCCTCTGCTTTGCAAGGCAGATGTCACTTTACTTATTTCATGTACCATAAGGGCTTGGGACCTTCTAGCTTCTATATAAGCAAAACACAAATGAATAGATCACTGAGTAATACTGAATAAAAGCTAGGCAGTATTAAGATTTTTTTTTGTATTGTTACTTCAATTGATATTAGTCCTGTTGATGTTAAAAGTGAATGTTTTTTTGGTTGTTTTTTATTGTCCAAATGCACAGTGTCAGAAAATGTTATAAATTCCGGATATTGTTTATTCATGAGTGTCCAGCGATAAATTATTATTATTTTCAGTTTTCTTCTTTCCAGAGCCCTTCACCTTAAGGGCCTCTTTCCACTTTTCATAAGTTTCCAGGGACTTGAAGGGACACCAATATCCATAATATTGTTTATGTCAACCAGTGTTCGTGTCCTCAAAACACTTATCTTATGTATTTAAATTATTAGTTATTTTGAATTTAAATTAATTACCTTGTCTAGCAGCCTCCATTTGTTTGGCCTTCCATACAAGCATGTCATCACTCATTTCCTTTCGGGGGGGGGGGGGAATTTGGCGTGGGTAAGTTTTGGCCTAAGAGGTATAAGGCGGACAGACTGTTCTGGTAACTGCTTTCGGGCCTGGTCATCAGGCAGTATGGTTAACAGCACGGTCTTGGAGTTGGGAACACTAGGAGCGGGCATAGTTCTCCACTCCTTTTCCGCTCAGTGATGGTCTACAGCCTGCATGCCTTAAACAGTAATGGTAATTTGGTGTGTTACAACTTACTTGCAATTACAACATAAAGAGAACAACAAATCTAAAATCTGACTTCCAAACATGACAATACATAGGAACAAATTTAACGTTTGCAATTCAGACAAATTCTTCTGTGTATTAAAAGAGGAATATGAAGTAAATGCATCCTGTAAAAAAAAAATGTACTATAGAATTAATTACACTTAAAATATTATAAAAACAAAGAATGCTGAGAGTTAAAATCTCTATTTAGAAGAAAAGATTAAATAAAAAACATTAACTAACACATGTTTTGGATATTTGGAAGTACAAAAGAAAATGAAGCTAACAATTCACTTTTTTTTCAAATTGAATAACATTATGAACAGCTCAATTGAATGTAAGTCTCACATGTGTATATATATAGCAAGTACTTATTCATTAGGAATAAAATCTACCTTGTCGGAATGAGGCTACATACTCCTTAAACAGTTTTTTTTATCTTATTTTGGGGAAAAGGCCTGGCCTTTTTGAGGGGAAAAATAATCGCGCGAAACGCTGGATTTTGGGGGAAATATCATGCAAAATGCTGGATTTTGGGGGAAATAAGGAAAGTCTTAAATAATCAATTTAACATATTTTGCTGTTTTTAAAACAAATTCAAGGCAACTGATAATTTAATTATGCAATATGTTATATTATCTTCACTGGATAATGTTAACTTATGTCTTTGAAGTTAAAAAAAATAATTGGGGGGGGGGGAGAGAGGGGGGGGGGGGAAATGAAGTCTGGGGGAAAATTTACCTGCTGAGGGGAAACAAAAACCGAGGGGAAAGGGTCCCACAAGAAGGACGAAAAGCCCTGTTAAACTTTAAGACTTAAAGGCAAACTTATTTGCCGACAAAGGAGTGTTGACCAGTGTTCTCCAAAAAAATTTGAGTAGCCAGTTATATTTTCAAAGAAGCCAGCGTCTGAGAAAAAAACGAGTGTTATTTGCGCTGTTTTCAATTGATATTTTGGGGCAAAGTAGCCGGTGCCAAGATTGTATGTAACTGTTGAAATCGCCGGCTGCCGGTGCTTCCAGAGAACACCAGGTGCTCACTTGCACCTCTTTCCTAGTGTCATAAAGAAGATAAAAGTGTACGCAGCAAATCCTAGGGCATTTTCCACAATCGAGCGGAAAGTTTGTCCCTTATACTTTCCAAACTGGATTGTGTACTGCCCTAGGATTTGTTGTGGACTTGTCGCGTACACACCCGATTTTCAAACAGCAGCCACCGCTTGTTTGTCTACCATATCTGGCAAAATACTGGCAGGCTACCTGGGCTGATCATCGAAACTCGTCGAATCATTCGCAGCTCACCAGAGGGTACCGTAGCGATCAAAATTCAGATGCAGACTCATGATTGTACATGTAAACACATTACATAGGAAAAACACAAGATTGAGACAACTATTAATTTAAAGTAAACATTGTGACTGCCACTTGTGAAGTTTAACTTATTTACTTAAGAGGGTAAATAATTAAAAGATGCCACGTTTAAATCATCTAAATTTACACCTAAAGAGCAGTTTTTTTTTTCATTGTTTAACTAGAATGTTGGTTATATGATGAATTCTCAAGAAATTATTACAATAATACTCAATGAATAACATTATCCGAAATCCGAAAAATATATACACTACAGAAAAAAGACGATATAAAAAATAGACACGTTAACAAAAAAAAACAAACGATTACAGACATAAATACCTTTGATGTGTTTTCTGTTTATTTTAATCAACAATAGTTAAAAAAAATAGTAAAATGAGTAATAAAAATCGACTGCAAAGTATAACGTAGCTTTGTCTCACACAAATTCTAGATGGCGATTTTTTAATGATTGTTTGGAGGTTCTTCTTCTTCCTACGGATTAAGTGCTGGGCTCCTCTGGAGCATCGTCGCACAATGTGAATATGTACATACGTGAAGGGAACATCGGTGCAGTTAAAATCAGGTTAAAAACAACTTGCTCCAGAGTTACTCATGCAGCGCACCCATCCTTGTCTAGAAGACCTCAAGGGACGGGGCTGACATAACTTCTTCAGGTAAGCTGTTCCAAAGTCGGATTCCGAAGGGGAAGAAGGAGAACTTGTAGGAAGTTACGCTCGTAAATGGCTGTAAGTATCTGTTGGCGTGGCCCCTGGTGTGTACTCCAGTAGGGATCAGTATGTGCTGGGCTCGGATGTCTACCAGGTTGTTGATGACTCTGTACATCATGACAGCTTTGGTATGTTGGCGGCGGGATGCTAAGGTGTCCCAGCTCAGTTGGTTCATCATGGCAGTGACGCTGCTGGTGTTGTGATAGTCACCTGTGCAGAACCTGGCTGCTCTCCGTTAGCAGTTCTCGGGCTTGCTGATGTTGGCCTTTGTGTGTGGGTCCCATACTGACGACGCATACTCGAACTGGGGTCTGACCAGTGTCTTATAGCATGTTGCTTTGATGTTACGTGGGCAGTGAGATAGGTTCCGGTGGAGAAAGGCTGTTGTTGAGTTCGCCTTCTTTGCTGTTGTGTCGATGTGACTGTTCCAGGAGAGTGTGTTGTCGATCGTAACACCCAGGTACTTTGCCTCCTTCGTCTGCTTCAGTGTTTGGCCATGGATGGGGTAACGCTTGTCTATCACTATCCGCTTGTTGGTGATGCGAATCATCTCACACTTGTCTGGGTTGAACATCATTTGCCAGTCCTGTTTTCAGTCTTGTAGACCATAAAGTGATCAAATTTAGTTAAAATATTGTCTGTCATAATAGTAAGATTATGAAAGAAATCACGGTCAGTTATATTGGGCGGTCTATACACACATGATATTGCCCACTTAGAGTTCAGTATTACCTCGAATAGAATATTTTCAAGGTGTTTTGACTCCAAGTCCCTACGACGGCGTGCTGGAATTTCTGCCCGAATGAATGCAGCTATCCCGCCTCCTCTGCTGTTTCTGTCCTGCCTCTCAAGCTTGTACACTGACACATGAAATAAGTCATTTCGAAATGTTGAGTCAAGTTTAGTTTCCGAAATAAATAATATGTCAACAAGTTTTTGTTCTAGAATCTCTGAAATTTCACAGAATTTGTGCCTTAAACTGTTTATATTAAGATGTGATACAATAAATTTATTTGGATGTTTATTTCTAAGGTTTTTAAGCTCAGTAAAAGGAGATGGAGCGTCGTTTTCTTCCTCAGGGTCTTCGGAATGCGAGGAATGTAGGCTAGTATTAATATTGTCTTCCACAAAAAATGAGTCGTTAAATTGGAACATATCCCATTTAGTAATTGACTTATTTAAGGTATTTGAAGCACAATGACGGCATATCCATGGTGAGTCTGATGATCCCAGGGTTACATACTGTGCTGGAGTAATGTTTCCACACTTAATGTGGACCCAACTGTTGCATGAATTACATTGGACCGCCCTATGGTTTGAGGCCACAGCTCTACCGCATGATCCGCATGGATATCTTGGTGGACCAGGGTTAAGAGCGACATCGCCGGACAGACCAATAATAAAAGCTTTACTAAAAAATAAATAATCAATTGGAGCGCTATAACGACGTCTAGAGTGTCTTGTATGGTAGAAAAGCATCGAGTAGTAGTTGATTTCCAGACTATGAGATTTAAAACGGTATACATCTATGTGTCCATTTTCGTATTTTGAGGAATAAGATAGTCCAGTATTTATGTTTATAAAAGTTACTTGTTTTTTCCGTCGTACAATTTCGTTCTGTGCTGCAGCCGCGAGGATCATGGAAGAAAGGTTTGGGTGTCACAGCCATCAGAAACACGAACACACATACTTGCATAACAAAATGTTTGTTAACATTCCGGCGGTGTTCCATTTTTCGGTCACCTCGGATGAATGGTCCGGTGCTACCACGAAAGTACTGACGAAAGAAGTAAGAGTATTTTCATACGCTAACTGGAATTAGGTGTGACTGCCAGTAGCATGGAGAGCTACGAGATGTGGAGATTTTCCGAACTGATGTCGTTGCTGGTTTTTTGTCTAAGTGTAGATGGAAAACACACCCCACCCACTGGTTTTATTATTGCAATCAAAAACATACCGTCTTACAACACAGTGGTGCTTAAGAACTAACACTCTTATATGTATATCAGCCGTCGTCGGTGCAATACCAATGCATAAAAAACAGTCTCTTAAATGTATTACTAGAGAAGCCCGCTAACACATCATTGTAATTATACACGCAATCGGTTGCATGTATCGCTGTTTCCAATGACAAAATACAGGGTGCAGGATCACGTGACTTTGTGTGGTTCACAATTTAACGTTAATGGATGTAAACACTCCGGTAAGTGGTGTTTTTTAATATCTTTTGAAAACAATTTTTATCAAGAATAGTAACTATATATAGTGCATAGCACAGTATTTTATGATACGTATGGCAATGCGAAATACATAAGCATTACTTTATGTAGTAAGCCTGTGTTCTTAGCCAACTATAATATGTGTTCAGCATTCATGTACATGATATTATCCTGCACGCAACATAAAATGTTGGCACCGATTTGAGACGTTTAAAAGGATTCATTCTCAAATCTCAAGATGCCGACACAAACTGCAAAAAACAGTATTTTATGCACTAAAGATGTTTGCAAATTTAATTCAATAACTTAAGAGATAATTAAGTCTTTTTACATTGTGCTCAACTCGGGAGCAAACCTCATGTAAACCCCGTTGATTCTGCATCCAGAGTATTGATTTAGAAGTTACATGTAGTAGTGTTCTTCTACATGTATTGCTGAAAGGATATAAACCTCTGACAAAGACTTGTTTATCGGATACAATGGTAAATCCCAGCGGATTTATATATATATATATATATATATATATATATATATATATATATATATATATATATATATATATATATATATATATATATATATATATATATAACAAAGTCTCTATAAGCCTTGTATTATTTAAACAAAAACGCTGTAATTTATTTTATGCCGAAGCTTTCGACCTCACAGTCTTCATCAGCGGCCATTTTTTTTTCGAGATGTTTCATTTATGTACGGATATGACCATTGTGTACACACCGGTCTTACTGACCTGTGTATTAACGCAAAAGGAATTGTGGGTAGCACTTCTTTTACGAGAGAAACGTGAAAGCGAAAGTAGGTCAGGTAATCGTGCTTCTGATAATCGCTATCAGTCTTAATAGAGATTCAAATCACATTTTAACATAACAAAATAACATTTCTTTTAACAACATTCCGTTTTAAACACACAATTAAAAAGGATTTTTTCTTTCATGATGAACATTTTCATTCCTACGCAGAACTTCTTTGGCGGAAGCATAATTCCCTAAACCAAGGGAATGTGATGCGTCTTATATAGAGGTGACAATAACGTAGTGACGTCACAATCTATGTATAGAATGCGGATATGACGTTGTGCATTTCCGGCGTCAACGTTGTTTTGGCGCCCTTTCATGACTGTTTATTCCTGCACGTTATTACCATATGGTCGGTATGTCCTTAGTTTTGCCTTCCACAATTGCTCCATGGTTTTGAGGTACTCGTCCGACCCGCTGAGTTTTTCGAGTCCCATTATTTGGAAATCATCCATGGAGTGTCCGTCTGTGTACAAATGTTCATCGTCGGATACCCACGGCTGCTGATTACGCTTCGCTCATGGAGAGTAACGTAATGAAAATAGACCGGGGGTGTCCGACGATGAGAAATGTTCAGCTACCGGGTCACTGTGCTGTGTGCGAATACGCGAAAAATTCAATAGATGTGGCTGGTACAGAGTTCCGCCGGTCTCTCCCACATACACGAACCTGCGACAGCGACGACAGTTGACCGCGTACACAACATTGGATGATTTGCAATCAACATTGCTCCTCACGCTGTACTTCCTGCCGCTGGGATCTGTGAAATAGTCCGCCTTTATCATGTACGGGCAAATGGCGCATCTCTGCGCCCCGCAGGGCCCGCTCATATTGGGCTTCCGGAAGAACATCCTATAGTGTTTTTTGTGCACTAGGATGTCTTGCAGGTTGCAATCCCTTCTGAAGGCTACTAATGGGGGCTCAGAGAACACTTCCTTCATCCGATCTGACGTGTGCAGCGTGTGTAGGTGTATGCGGATGATATGGCCGATGTTGGGTAGTGCGCGCGAAAACGTAATCACTAGCGGAATCCTCGTATTACGCTCCGAGTTTGTCTTTTCGCGTAAAAGGTCCTGTCTCTTTTTATTGTCGACCTTAATTAATTCTGTCTCCACAAACGCCTCGTCATATCCACGGCTCACGAGCTGCGTTTTCACCGCCTGTCTGTGCTTCCGGTAGGCAACCTCCTCTGAACAAATTCTTTTCGCACGCACACCCAGACCATATGGTATCGCTTTTTGTATACTCCGGGTGCGAGGAATCCCTATGCAGGTAGAGGTATATATATATATATATATATATATATATATATATATATATATATATATATATATATATATATAGTATATAGGTCGGTTTGAAGGCGCCCGTTCCGTATTGATGTCACCGTGTCCAGGAACTCTTATTTTTCCGAAGAATAGCTCAGCTCGAGTTTAATGCGAGGGTTGATTTCATTTCCTTGTGTGTGGAAAGTTTCAAGTGCCTCGATACCATGCGTCCATAAGCCCCACACATCATCCACAAAACGGAAGTATGCGAGGGGTTGCTTATCTGACCGCCGGAACAGTTCCTCTTCCCAAGCACCCATATAGGTTGATGCATAGTTCAGACCGAGGCGTGAGCCAATGGCCGTCCCTTCCGTCTGTATAGAGTGTTCGTCATTGAAAGAGAAGGTGTTGTTTTCCAACAGTGTCCATCATTACGATGACGTCCTCTGTAGGAATTTCCGGGTCCGTTCGCCTGTTTAAAGTCTCTATAGCAGCAGCACGGGCCTCATCTCTCGGGACACTTGGTTACAGGGCCTTCACATCTAAACAGAATATTAGCGTACCTTTTGGAAGAGGTTGTTTCACTTTTTGTATTTTGTTTAAGAAGATTTTGGAAAATCTCATGAAAATCTCTATTAAAGGAAAACACTTTAAAGGTGTGGACTTAAAATATATATATTTATTTTATGCTTTCCGGTGGTTTATAGAAAAATATCAGTGAATTAAAACGACAATTTCACTGTTTTAAACCGTGAAAATTATCAGTGAAAATTAACGATAATTTTCATTGTTTACTGTGAAATGACGTCATTTTATTGACGAAATGACGTCATTATCCCAGCGAAATTCTTTAGTTTAACTCTTAAACACTGTATATATAAACGGTCAAAAAAAGGCATAAAATAAAAAGAAAATTTGTTGGATGCGATGGAATATCGATTTTAATTCACTCGTTATCATAGAAAATATATATTTTCACTCGTGGCGAAAATATAATTTTATATGATCACTCGTGAATTAAAATCGATAATCCACCGAATCCAACAAATATCCTCTATATATTAAAAACTTAAACAACTGAAATAAAAAAGCGAAAAAAAACCATAAATAAATACGCACTTCATTAGAGACACGAGTATTTTAAGTAATTTTCTTTGAAGAAGGTAATGCTTCCTTACCTGTATCACGATTGAATCCACGATCGAAATCTTGATCTTAATTGGAAACTTATCGTTATAATTCAATCAGATCTAACACGATCATGTAGTCAACATGTCAGACCTGTTGATAGTGGAACATTTTTTAACTGTCAAAAATATCATTTGTATTTTGAGTTTGAATTGTTAAATGGGATTTTCGCATACAATTATCTCATACCGCATTGTATCGTAAAAAAGCGCGGCGAATCTTATCAATTCGTACGTCTGAATCGTGGTGATTGAAGTCAATCGCATTCAATAAACAAACATCACGTTCTTCTATGATCTGTTGCGATGTCGAGATGAAGTTGATATATTCTGTCGGACTGTATTTATATAATTCGATTCCAAACGTGACGCCTATCGTGAGTACCATCGATTATATCGTGACATGTATATATACCACTACCACGATCGTATCGTATCGTAATGCATTGAATACTGACACTCGTAGGGTAGTGTATCACTAAGCACAAATAATTAATTATTTCCAGAAACCGAACGTTATGATAGAGACATTCTGAACGCTCCCAACATAAGGTATTAAATCGTATCTAAAGAGAAAAGGCCGTATCAAATCGGAATAACTGTGGTTTTAAAATCATGAACAGATAGCAACCGATCGCAAATCAGCATATTATACAATAACATTAGTATCCTCGAGTATTTGGGACTTACTTTATGATTTATGAAGAATTTTGAGTTTGAATATCATACCTTCACCGCTGACAATGAACATTGAAGTTCAAAGGAGGAGACAACTACTGGCTAAATGGTCTGTGATGAGCCTCTGTCAATTCTAGAATACCTGAGTTAACATCATAACAATGTTAGACTTATCGATTATGTTTTGTTTGATTATGATTTTTTTTATTTGCTAGTCACTTGACCACGTGTTTGTTAAAAAATGCATATACATAAAATGTATGTGCTCTATACTCATGAACAAATGTCTTTAGTATAAAAATAGACTAAAGGGATTACCGGAGTTAACAGAAACAGTCGCGGTCCCAGACATTTCCCTCCCTTCCTATAATTTCATCAAAAAGAGTACTCACTTAAGTGAAGTTTCATCAAGACCATATTATGCATCAGGGACCTATACAAACAAATAAGTCTCTGTATGCATCAACAATTGCTGGTCAAATGAAACACTGTCTGCTGTCCAACACAACTGTAATATTTGGAAACAAGAGGGCCAAGATGGCCCTTGTTCGCTCACCTGAGAGGAGTCGGTTCATTCAATCTTTACCAAATGTCAAACTTGACCTAGATATTGTCCAGACAAACATCCTGGTCAAGTTTCATCATTATTTCATCTGCGAGTCATGATCAATGTACCTATGAAGTTTTATGATCCTAGGCGTAAGCATTCTTGAGTTATCATATGGAAACCATTTTTCTAAGTTGAGTCACCGTGACCTTGACAGCCATTGTGTAAATACGTTTTTTGGCACTGTGACCTTGACCTTTGACCTAGTGACCTAATAATCAATAGGGGTCATCTGCGAGCCATGATCAATATACCTATGAAGTTTCATGAACCTAGGCGTAAGCCTTCTTGAGTTATCATCCAGAAACCATTTTACTATTTCAGGTCACCGTGACCTTGACCTTTGACCTAGTGACCTGAAAATTAATAGAGGTCATCTGCGAGTCATGATCATTGAACCTATGAAGTTTCATGATCCTAGGCATAAGCGTTCTTGAGTTATCATCCAGAAACCATTTTAATATTTCAGGTCACCGTGACCTTGACTTTTGACCAAGTGACCTGAAAATCAATAGGGGTCATCTTCGAGCCATGATCAATGTACCTATGAAGTTTCATGATCCTAGGCATAAGCGTTCTTGAGTTATCATCTGGAAACTATTTTACTATTTCGGGTCATCATGACCTTGACCTTTGACCTAGTGACCTGAAAATCAATAGGGGTCATCTACGAGTTATGATCAATGTACCTATGCAGTTTAATGATTCTTGGCCTAAGCGTTTTTGAGTTATCATCCGGAAACCATTTTACTATTTCAGGTCATCGTGACCTTGACCTTTGACCTAGTCACCTGAAAATCAATAGGGGTTATCTGCGAGTCATGATCAATGTATCTATGAAGTTTCCTGATCCTAGGCATAAGCGTTCTTGAGTTATCATCCAGCAACCATTTGACTGCTTTGGGTCACCGTGACCTTGACCTTTGACCTAGTGACCTGAAAATCAATAGGAGTCATCTGCGAGTCATGATCAATGTATCTATGAAGTTTCATGATCCTAGGCATAAGGGTTCTTGAGTTATCATCCGGAAACCATTTTACTATTTCGGGTCATCGTGACCTTGACCTTTGACCTAGTGACCTGAAAATCAATAGGAGTCATCTGCGAGTCATGATCAATGTACCTATGAAGTTTCATGATCCTTGACATAAGCGCTCTTGAGTTATCATCCGGAAACCATCTGGTGGACGGACGGACCGACATGAGCAAAACAATATACCTTCTTCGAAAGGGGGGGGGGGCATAATGAGAAAACTGCCCCCCTCCCAGCAGCCATGTTATTCAACTGACCGGAACCATTTTTTAACTCAAATCTTGTATCAAGGAAACAAATGTTCTGAGCAAATTTCATGAAAATTGGGCCAAAAATGTGACTTCTACTGTGTTCACATGTTTTCACTATATACATATAGAGAAAAATGCCCCGCCCACTGGCGGCCATGTTTTTTCAACTATCCCGACAATTTTCAAACTAGGCCGAGATATCAATAAAACCAATGTTTTGACCAACTTTCATGATGATTGAGCAAAAATTGCGACTTCTAGAGTGTTTACAAGGTTTCTCTATAGCCAAATAGGGAAAACTGCCACTATATACATATAGAGAAAAATGCCCCGCCCACTGGCTGTCATGTTTTTTCACCGATCTCGACCATTTTCGAACTCGTCCGAGACATCAATTGAACCAATGTTTTGGCCAACTTTCATGATGATTGGGCAAAAGTTGTGACTCCTAGAGTGTTTACAAGGTTTCTCTATAGCCAAATAAGGAAAACTGCCCCGCCCACTGGCGGTCATGTTTTTCAACGGATCGGAACCACTTTTGAGCTCAACCAAGATATCATTAAGACAAACATTTTGACAAAGTAACATGAAGATTGGGCATGAAATTTGACTTCTACAGTGTTTACAAGGTTTTTCTTTTTTTGACCTAGTGACCTAGTCTTTGACTGACCCGGCACAACCCAGTTTCGAACTCGGCCGAGATTTCATTGGGACAAAGCTTCTGACCAAGTTTCATGAAGATGGGACAAGAAATGTGGCCTCTAGAGTGTTTACGAGCAAATTTTAACGGACAGACGGACGGACATACGACGGACAAAGACCGGTCACAAAAGCTCACCTGAGCAATCGGGTGAGCTAAAAAGTTCAATAACTAAACGAAGAGAAAAGAAATAGAATACCGATGTTAACATTGAATAGGATTCGAACTCTGGACCACAGATTGTAAAATCCAAAATGCTTCCATTAGACCATTTACGCATTCAGAAATAAACGTTTTTTTTAACGTATTGATCAAAATGGTTAAAACCCCTCTATCATTTTGCCGATTTCGATCTAGTCACGACCCCATAGTTTAAATGTAATGCATACATTAAGATTTTGAATTTTATTTTAACAAATTCATTGACAGTTTGCAAAACTGTGACCAAAACCCTTTAACTCGATGTGTGCATGCAAGTTGCTGACATAGTAACTCTCTATCTTCAATGCAAATTGGGAATGTTGCACGCAATACATCGTCAGACGTCGATTATTTATTTTCAAAAATGATCTCCCCCATATTTTAATACAGCCTAGGTATAAACATCCTGACAACATTTCATCAGGATTGGATAATATATATGGCCTCAAGGTTGATAACAAGCAGTTTCTTAGATTTGACCTGGTAACCTAGTTTTTGAAGCATGTGACTCAGAATCAATCACAACCTAAAAGAAGGTCCAAGATAAAAATTATGACACAATTTCATCAATAAAAAAGTTTAAAAAAGATTGAGTCATAAATGTGGCTTTAAGAGTGGTTACGAGGCTCTTCTAAGATTTGACATTATGATCTAGGGTTTGGACGTACATGATCAAAATTCGGCATAGATCATATCTAAAAAAACATTCTGATCAAGTTTCATAATTTGGATGAAAATGTGGCTTCTTGAGTTTAACAAGCTAGAAGTTGATGGCCGCATGATAACATTTGCCCAACAGGGTTGAACACAGTAGCTCAGCTCACCTTAACTTAAACAAATGAAAACTTAAAGAAGCGTGACAATAAATAAGTGTTTCTATGCTGAACACTACACCTTGCTACCGACTATCGATCCGAATTAAAAAGTGCGGTGAATTGTAAACAAAGGTATACTTGAAAAACGCGCGCGTTTTAATTGAATGAAACAAGTCAGTTACTGATAAACACTCTTCTGCAAATTTGGCAATTAAAAACTCCTATCCAACATCAGCAGAAGCTGCCAACAGGTTGTCCCCAGTATCAACAGTAAAATGTAAATGGATGTTGAGCACAACAGTAGGCAGAACGTGATTAAAACTGATTTAAGAAATTGATTGCATGTGAAAAATTTGGAAAATCTCATGAAAATCTCTATTAAAGAAAAACACTTTACAGATGTGGACTAAAAAGTGATTTACTAACTGTGGGCTGGTAAAAAAGCGCGGAAAAATAATAATTACTGTGTTCTCTGTATATAGAAGGATTTGTTTGCAAAGTATTTAGCGAATGAAATGCGTGCTTATATTTTTCATTACATTCATCTATATTGTCAAAAATTTGCTGTGTGAAAATTGCTCTATTAATTCGAAAATTGTGATTAAATGTACATGTTTTAAATCAACGACGACGACGATTGCACTTTGACCACAAATGGACATCATTTTTAATGAAAAATAATCAAATTATAAAGAAAAGGCAACTTCTCTGAAATAAATGTTTCAATATCAAATATATATATATATATTAATTTATTTTATTTTTGATTTTTCGTTATTATTTGATTATTTTTCATTCAAAATGATGGTTTTTTTTCAAATTAATAGCATGAAGAATAATAGGCAAATTTCTATCATAAGAATTTAAGATAAGCTAGACAGTATCGAATGACGACAGTAAGCATATGCTAAAGTGAACAGATGTCTATCAGGGGAAAATTTAACAATTTTATTTTTTAGTTTATGTCATGATTAATTTGTTAAACATGACTTAATATTGAATGTGGACTTCGCAAACCTTGTAAATAGACAGTCAAGCTTAAAAAATAAAACATGGTTGTCAGGTAAATATTATGAAAGACCACCTATATATTTATCTTAATGCGATTGCAGGTGACGAGTTTTTACATATAAGATTAATAAATTATTCCTGAAAAAGTTAACTTATATGCTGTATGGTTTTGGTTTTATTAGGTACAAAAATCTTCCAAGTTAACTGAAAGCAATATTTCTGGATTTTTTCCCCAATATTAATAACACGAGTTCCGCAGTCAGAGACATATGCTCCCAAACAGGGCCAATTTCAATAGGCGTCATCTACTGTCCAAGGCCGATGCACATGTGAAGTTTCAATCCAATCAGTCCATTCGTTGACGAGTTATTGATCGGAAACCATGTTCACACTAATTGAGACAGTGACCTTGACCTTTGACCTATTGATCCCAATTTCAATTGTGGTCATCTACTGTCAAAGGTCAATGCACATGTGAAATATCAAGTTATTGACCTTCGACCTACTGACCCCCATTTATATAGGTTCATCTGTTGTCCAAGGCCAATGCACATGTTTATTATCAAGCCAATCGGTCAATTCGTTGACGAATTATTGATCGGAAACGTGTGTGCCGACAGACCGACCGACCGACATCCAGCAAAACTATATACCCCCTCTTATTCGAAGGGGGTCATAAATAAAAATAAGATTGCTGACACCTGATGTATACTTCTTAAAAAAACACAGCAAAACTTGTGATAAACAGCGTTATTAAAACCTGATATATATATTTTTTAAGTTAAAGGTATCGTAATTCTTAATATTTTATAACCTTTCCTCATATTTTATCATTAAATAGATCAACTTCATTAAACCTGTGGAAGAGCAAATTGTATGCCTTTCAGAATTTGTGTTGTTGTTATCACATGTAATTTTGCTAAGCCTATTAAATATCAGATTAAAGCCTTGCATTTTTGTTTTATATTAAATTATAAATAAATAAAATATATTAGAGCTATGATTAAATATAATATAGTTTCCTCTCATTATTGTAACAAATCTGCACCCCCCCCCCCAAAAAAAAACACCCCCGAACCTTTGAAATAAACTCAATTGGTTTTCTAAGTTTATCATACAGCAGTTTAATTCCCTAGCACTTTATAATATAAATTTTAGAAAGCATTTAAACACGCACTATTTAACAAATGATATACTGTTATAAATAATCATAATAATAATGTTTAAATTCTCGCAATTTCATGGTTTATCCCACTTTTCACAAATCAAAAAGGCACAGGCTGTAAAAAAATAAGGCGAAGAAAAATAACTGCTTATGCTTGATTTTTATTATATTACTTATTGTTTCAAGAGTAACACTTTACCCCAAAATCTGGCAATAATAAAAAAAATAGCGAAACTGTTTAAATAAATCAATTGGTTTATTGAGTTTATCATGCAGCAGTTTAATTCCCTAGCACTTTATAATATAAATTTTAGAAAAAATTAAACACGCACGTATTAACAAGTTAAATAAAACGCGAAGAAAAAGCACTGCTTATGCCTGATGTGTATTGTATTATTTATGGTTTCGTGTTATTTAACCATCATTGACAGAAAGCTGAGCATCTAATATAACTTTGATAATGAAAACTACAGTGTGCCATGTTATATTGAAGTTGTCACTTCCTGATTTGAGTAAGCAGAACAGCTATTGGAGATTTTTTTTACAAACATTGGGTAAGAGCGTAGCCACAGTTATTACAACTAAATGATCTTGTACTGGTATTTTAAAGATATCGTGCATTTCCTTGGCAAAATATATCATTTTACAAAGGAAGTATATGTAGTGTTTATTTTTCGCTTTTCGCTCGCCTGTGATTATTTCGCTCGCTCGCTCCATTTTTTTTGGGGGGGGGGGGGGGGGCTTAAACCCGTAGAGCAATTTATTGTGGCCTAAGTGCGCACTAAGTTTCCAATTCCTGGGTAGCTTAATTTAAGTAACTATACACCAACCATCGACACTGCAAATTTGCCGCGATGATCGAACAATTTAGCGTAAAAATCAAGCATACGTAAACGCAATGAAAAATTAGTTCTAGACTTGTTTTCAATTGATAAGAGACTAGTCATTGATGAGTTGCCGAACTGTCACCGATCAATTGCCGAGATAAAGCCACTTTAATTTGTCTGCAACCACACGTTATTCGGAGATAGTCGAAGACACGTAAGCGATGATCGCTAATAATAACGGCAAACGAATACCATATCAATCATGACCTATTTGATCGGCGACAAAATAGATCTTACAACCAGTTCCCGAAGTGTAGAAACCTGAAAAATACCTTTATATTTAACACCTCCAGTGTTCCGATTGTATTTCCATTTCCATTTCTTGACAAAATATCTGGCGAAACATCCCTCCCATTAGCGACATAATTCTAATTATTAAAATAGTTTCAATGTCAATAGGCTAAAAGAATGGCGCTGGATATTTTTGTAAAGTAATGTGTGTAGGAAACAGTGCTTTCTTTGTTCAGTGAAATTACTTTCGAAAGTATTGAATACAAACAGATTCTTCAACTATCCATCAGGCTGTTTTTTAGACAATAAACCATCAGACTTTTTATGATTTGACAAAATCAATTACTCACGGATTGACGTGAAAGATATTTCTTAAATGCTTGTTTTGCCCTTGTGCTCGCGTATTTAAAACTTTCAGAGTTCTGTTTATTAACACCATCTTTATGGGTTGATTTACGTGATGCGCTTAATATCAGGATACGAATAACGGTGATTGGTATTTCATACGTTGTGGTATCTATGCGAATAATAATGAATATAACTGATTCAATAACAAAAATTAAAAAGTAGAACTATTACAGAAGAGCACACATATTCCTGATTGTAAAACATACATACACTCTTGCATGCCTCCGTATAATGAAACAACGCTGTTCACTACGTCCGGTTATACATAAAATGTTTGTCTTAACATATAAAGAATAATAATATATAATATAATACAATGTTCCAAATTGTATGGAAGCCCTCATTCGGAATTGCTTTCCTGAATCACGTATAGCTCACGTATCTAAACAGAATATTGCCAAGATCTCGGCTCGATGGCTTCGCTTTCTGTGTCACCAGCAAATTACTCTGGAAAACTGATTTGCTTTGGTTTTGCTGCACTGTGAACACGAATGGCCAGGTGATCATCGTTTTCCCTTGTTTAACTGCAGTTGAGTAAAAATTACAACAACAAAAATTAATAAAAGGTATGCAATTCGTACATACATAATAACACATGAGTATCGATTAGTTTGAAGATAATAAATATCAAGAAACATTAATAACAGAAAACACTCCGAGATCACAATTTCGCACAAAAAACAAGCCTGTGCATCAGATATAGTTAAGTGGACTCAAATATTTAACACTAAAACAGCTTCATGAAAAATTAATTTTTGTTGAATATTAAAGTATTTATTTACAACAGCAAATATTATCGACAATAATTTATGATGTACTGTGTGTTTTAATTCTATCAACTAGTCCACGGATTAAGATTTTTAGAGAAAATCAACCTATTATAATACATGTATCTGTTTCCAATTTGGCTGTTCTGCAATTATGTGACACTTTAATTCATGTGCATAAAAAGGAAAAACAGACTTGTAAAAATGGTTTATGTCACATACAAATCTACCGTTTATTTCTCTTTTCCTGATTGTTTCGTTTTCCCACGTTTTTGATGATGCATGGTGCACGAAGTTCTTAAACTGCGAAGACGCTGCCTGCATGATAATTTCGAGTTTATCGGCCGCAGAAGATCCCTGCCACGTGTACTTGACACCTTTGGTATAACTTTCTGTGGTCAGATACCCGACGTTGACTTGCAGATGGAATTTTCGTTTGGCAAAAGGATTCGTCGCGTTGTAAATAATTTTCCAATTGCCCCGGACATTCGGTAAACCGTACACCAAGCACTTTTTGCTGGGCTTTGCAACAGAAACGCATCCAAATTCCATAGCTTTGTTTACGTCGGTGTTCACAATGAGAACTCTTCTGTTTTTTTGTCTGTTCCAAATCTCTACGCATACGGTTGAACCAATCTGAATAAGAACAGCAGCAAAGCAAGGTTATTAGTCCGTAATTATCATAAATTATGTTTTCTCTCCAATAACCACTAGGTTCTCTCAGCTATTAAAACACCAAATATTTGATTGTGAAACATTTCAGAAGCTTACCCTCCGTTTTTGTGAATTATGTGGTTGTTCACTTGGTCAAATGCGAACAAGGCAACATTACGGCGAAGACGACTGAGCGTAAGAGAGTTAGCAGTAGCCTTTGTACTCTGAAAGGATGGATGAATAATCTGTCCACTTGACTTGTGTTCAATGTAGCCCCATTGGCCTTCGATCTGCACAAATCGCCATTCCATAGTGGGTTTCACATCGCTGTTTAGAATGAGGCTTCCATAGTAACCACTTGCTGGTTGCACATACCTGCCTCCTGACAAGTCTTTAATATAAAAAGGCTCCGACATGTTGACCTTTTAAACTGAAAAGCGCGGTTCGCAAATCCATCACATTTTAAATAATTTGTTCACTTAGAAACTATTGAAAGGTAATATTTATTACTCAAATTTAAAACTTATGTTAATTGAATGTTGAAAATGCAAATATTTTAGCGTATAACATTCATATATATATATAATGTTCAACAGTTACTCAACTGACAATATAAGTCAGCGAACGAGTGACCGTTACAGATGCAACGTGTCGCCTTGCAAAAAATCTTAAATTTTAATAACAGAATAGTAAAACAATATAATATCAAGTTATCAGCAATTAAAATATTGTCTTCAAGACCAACTAGTTGACGCCTGAACATGTATTAAATAGGTAAATGTATAAATGATCTTTCAATGAAAATAATGAATTTTAAATTTTCAACTTACAGCTTTGAAATCAAATCTTTGAACAACAAACGTAGCCTTCTGATTTTAACAAACCAACGTACCAGATATGAGAAGTTCTTTTTCAAGTATCCTATAAGCGCAGGCAAAAGCTTTACTCGGCGTGATATACAATAGTACAGCTGCTATACCAATGATTCCTGCACTTTTGAGTGGAAGCATGAAACTTGGCACAATTATTCTTTGACCCATTACAAACAAATCTAGATATGGATCCAGATCAGCAGCCACCCAGGAAGGCTGTGGTCAACGATTTTCAAAATGGCCGCCATTCCAACTTTAATCCAAAATATCACCATAACCAGTCGTTTAAAGTGCATTGTATGTGT
Source organism: Dreissena polymorpha (assembly GCF_020536995.1). Taxonomy (NCBI): domain Eukaryota; kingdom Metazoa; phylum Mollusca; class Bivalvia; order Myida; family Dreissenidae; genus Dreissena; species Dreissena polymorpha. The sequence continues at coordinate 22,443,703 of NC_068357.1, forward strand.
TGAAGACTTGTAGTAAATTATATACTGTCTATCCAGCAATGACCTTGAGATGACCTTGAGGTTAATTGTCAAGGTCAAATATCTCATTTCACTTTTTATGATGGGTTGAACATGTACATATTTACATTTTTTTCTGTATTTGCCCATGTTTTGACAGGAAAAGTATGCATTACCGTTAATATGATTCTGTTTGATCGCGTAAACATACACATAATTGATGCACTGCTATATGGGGGATTATACAGGGCATTGTCAAAAATAACAAGGTCAAGTTGTAAAGAATGCCAGCCTAACTGATGTTAGTTATAAAACATGATTTCATCCAATTGGCATTATCATTTTGGTGGATGTGCGATGAAAAAAGGCATGCTATTCCGGGAAGCAACGGCCTTCACAGAAACAGAGAGCTGTACACTTAAGGCTGGCCTTGCTACACTTGCACAGTCCCCTGCAAGCTTTCTTATATCCACAGTGAACAAGCACATAGCACATATCTTGGGCTTGTCCTAGGGTAGTCCACCTTTGCTTCCACGTACCCGTGCCTGGTTTCTCCCATACCCAGAGCGACGGGCTTGGTAGTGTTTGATTTGCCTGTAGAGCTTTCCCCCAAACATGGCCTCCTTGGTACACCGCTCGCAATAAGTGTTGAGTGAGAGCTGATTGTGTTGGTGGAATACTCTCCAGTGCCTTTGATCTTCTTGAAAAAAGATGTCTCCGAGCGTCGTTAACTGCCATCAGATCACTTGTCCTGTCGTACATCAGTATGACAAATCTCTCACAGAGATTAAGATTATTGCCGGTCAGTTCTATGGGTGCGTCAGATAGTTACAGGAACATATTGGTTATATCTGGGTATACGTCCCATGTGTCCGAAGCTGATTTCTTACCCCGACCACAAAAGAAAGAGGTAACATCGCATCCTGTCAATGCATGGAAAATAGACATTGACCTACATTTCATTGGACCTAGTGAGTTGGTAATCTCATGTACTGCTATGTAACGTTGGTGTTTGCCAACACCAAACAACATCCATATTTCAGAGTCTGGAATTCTGTGGAAATTAGATAAAATAATGACTATCACATCTGTATCTGACGCAGTGATCATAATGCTCCTGTGACCTGATAGGGCCGCATCATACAGGTGAAGTACCATCCTTGTATCAGCCTCCTCATGAGTGCATGGCTCAATGATTGTATTTGCTATCCTTGGAGGGGCACATTAAACCTGTTCACAAGAAGTGCAATATATTTCTTTTCCATCTTCCGAAAGAGACAATGACTGCTGAGCGAGAAACTGAAAAAGTTCCGTTTTGTTCTCGTCAACTCGAAGAAACGACCGCCAATTGTTGGGTACACGGTTTGAAGAGGTGACACGTCGTCTTGAGCCATGTCCTCTTCTTTCTCTGATGGCTGATTTAAGACTATCTGCAATGTATCGGTCCCAGATTAAATCCAATCTTTTTACATGGATAAGTCTTTCTGAGAGATGTGACAAAAACACATTGTCAGCATAGTCCTGAAATGTTTTTGAACCTCTAGGTTGTAACATTTGAACCAACATCGCCCCGTCTAGAATGTTAACCGTAACTCTTGGGGTTGTTTCTAAACGGCGTGAATGTGATTCTAGTACACTTAGAAGATCAGCCTTTGTTCCTGATCTCATTTCCCCATTTTTGGCCAAAGCAGGTGTATATGGTTGGTTTTCATACTTGAAAAACTCATCCAGGTTTCCTTCCCAAGACTGGCATGCAATATACAGCCTGGAAAAAAGGGCACAGTTATCTTTTAATATTGCATGTTGGGGTTTTGTCTTGTTTGACACCTTTGTAAATTGGAACAATGCCAATTTGTTTCTCTTGATGGGCTCGCTTATAGGAACAGATCTTTTGATGAATCGTTCATATTGAAACCTATAGTACTGCTCCTTACCGAGTTGCAGAGCTTGCTTAACAGAATCCACTACAACTTTATCCATGATATCTTGTGTATCAATAGTAAAAAGGTTCCCACTGTCCTCTGTAAAACGGTTACCCATGTCTGTGATTATTGATACGAGACCAGCAACTTCTTTTTTGAACTTTGCCTGAACAGCAGGAGTCGGTTCATGGTGTTTCTGAAATACATTTTCCGTAATTTGATGACCTTCATATTCCTCAATCATTCTTGACATTTCCGGACCAGCCACCATCCATCGTGTCAGAGCGGATGGATCGTCGGTCAGACCAACAGCCCCACCATCACCTTTAACTACAGCATTACATTGTTCATGTGCCTGATCAAGGGCCATAGCTGAAAACGGGCGAGTAGTCTTATAGGCTACGAAACCCCCAGATAAAAACTCCTGATACACTGCTGGCAGAGTGACTGACAAAGAGCTCATGTCCCTAATATGAACAGACAACCATCTGGCATAGTGGGTGTGGTCTAAGCTAAATACCCATGGAATCAGTTGTATCAGAGACTCAATATATTTGGTAAAGTTTCCACTTCGTATCGAGTTAATTAAGCTGAATATACATAGCTCAAGTTCAAGTACATCGTATCGAGTTAATTAAGCTGAATATACATAGCTCAAGTTCAAGTACATGTGACCAATACAGAAACTGTGGTTGCTCAGATTTCATTTTGGTACACCAATCTAAAAATTCCAGTACAGCTTCACCTTCTGGAGTCACCTGTTTGTAGTGATCATATGCTTGATTTCTTAAGATGAACAAAGCAGCCGCTGTGACCTGATGAGCATGCCTTGTCCTTGTCAGATGTGTGACCTTGATAAATGAGTCCGCCACCCCACCAGTTGCAATTTCTGCCGTGCATATGGCTGTAGTCCACCCGCAACACATTAACCAATTCCCCAGGGTCTTGAATGCTGCCATTTCAATATGGAGTCCACCCGACATTATAACAAATTTATCTTCACCGTGGGTATTAGGGAAGTTCCACTGAATTGATTTTGCTATAGCAAATAATGGTTGATCCATGGTGATAACGGGGACTTGACCCGGGTTCAGCAGTTATATGGTGTCGCTGATAACATTCATAGAATGCTTTATCATTGCGATGGAATGTGCACAATCAAGAAAGAGAGGCATGAAGGTGACAGTTGTTTTCATATTATTAAATGGCATTTGTTTAGAAGCATGATATGCACCCCATGATATATGGTCCTCTATGTCCAGCTCATGTTTGTCCAACAAATGTTTTAGGTTATTCAGCCATTCATACTCCTTCACTATCAAAGGATCTATTTCAGGAACTTCAGAACGTACAGCTGGACCAACTATGGGAGGAACAATTTGCTCCTTCTGTGCAATAATAGTAGGTGAAACGTTGGTGTATCTATCTGGCAAAGCTGTAATCTTCTTTCCAGCAATCAGTCTTTCATCAATTACAGGGTTAAATCTTGGTGCACCTTCAAACCCCAATTTTGGGTGCTGCATAATAGAAATGCTTGTTCCATGAAATGAATCCATAGAAGTTGTACTGCTAGGATTATGGTCAATGTTATCCACCGCTGCTGTAGTAAATAAATGGTCAGAGAGCTTTGGTGGGCACACAATCCCATCTTCCTCATACTTGGCGCATATACTGTTTGCAACACCTGTGGAAATAGACAGCAAACGGTCATACGATATGCATAAGCCATTATCGTACAATGTGTCTATCAGAGTCCGCTTTCTCGTCTCACCATGAACTTTAAGAGCAAGATAGATTGGAAGTGGGGTCTCTCTATCCTTACTATGACGACGAAAAGCATCAGTCCCACTAGATTTTAGGCTATTGAAAACAATAAGCTGTGATATGGCAATAGAGGCACATGACTGTGTATGTTCACCTTCAGATTGGTCTTTAATTTTGGGACCATCAAGAATCATACTGATCAAAGCTGCTAGTGTTTGAGGAACCGATTTGATTTGGCAGTCTTCTGAAAAATTGCCAGTGAATTTCTGCTTTTGCTGAAACACATCACGCCGCACTATTTTGGCAACTTTGCTTAGGAGCAGAGCCTCCGAGTCAAAATCTTGTTCTGATACCTGTTTCAGGACTGATCCAACGTCTTTATGGAATGCAAGTATAACTCTACCCTTTTCAGTGTATTCTCTCAGACTAGGCAAAGCCGACAAAAGACGATTTTAAGCCTGATAGTGTGCACCTAAGTTACACCTTTTAGCCCTAGTTCATTCAGCCGGATGCAGTGAAAAGACATACGAAAGACTGGTATTTTAAGGCCTTCACTGTTTTCTATACAATGTTCCATGTACGATACAAGATCTGCAAATGCCACACCATGCATTGAGCTTTCTTTCGAACTTTGCGCTGTTTCCTTTGCAGCTAATTGTTCGCGTCTGTAAAGTGCAGAAAGACATTTTTTGTGGTATTGGGCTTCAATAGCAACCATGTCACCAACTGAAAGTTTAGCTAAAAGTTATGTATCTTGAAGCTCTATAGCATAGTTTCTCACTTTGAAGTCAAGTTCAAAGGTAGAGGCTCTATGGATGCCATCAAGTCCTGCTGGCTCATTACAGAAAATGCAATTGCTCACAGTTGATTTCAGAAGACTCGCTCTTCTGTACTTTGAAGATATAAATTCTGTTGAATCTTCAATCTTCCTTTTACGAAGTCTTTCTAATTTCTCATTAGTTATTTTATCTCTACAAGACTTATGCCATGATGTAGATTTTTCAGCATAGTGTTTCCTATTCCAGCCCCATTATCTAATAGCTGAATGTCTATATTAAATGGCAAACAATTAAAATCATTGAAGTGCTTTAGGTTTTCAGACACATAACTATACCCAGCCCCGACGTCTTTTCTAAATGAGTTGGCGGGGCATTGAAGAGGCTGGTTGTTATGTTCTTGACATAAAATACACAATTTCCAGTTAAAATATTGATGTGAAGCACTGGCTTCCATACGATCGTGTTTATTCTGTGAGTTGCTTGCCATTCTAAAAGTAAGTCTTTTTCGATCTGTTCCTACTTTACATATAATATTAGTTTAATATTTTTAATATTACAATAACCCTTGGAAATTTGAAGTGAACCTTTCAACATAGGTTGAATAATTCGTTCGTATAAAGCAATTCAGAATTGACCTATATTGCTACTTTTCAATGAGTGCACACTATTTATAGTATATTCCGCTAATATTGATCTTCATTTACGTCAGATGTACGTCATCGTCATAACCTCTCTTGCTGATAAATATTTTGGGATGGTGTGTGTGCTTTTAAATACACAAGAACATGATATCATTTTTGAGGGAAAATAAAAAATGTAGGAAAATGACAGTCTCATTTGGTGTGCGCAATGTTGCTTTTTTCGTGATGTTTCCAAATGCTAGTACTATTATTTCAATGTATACCCATTTGAAAGACCAAAAAGGAGTGGGGATAATGGTCCACACATAGTTAATTCCTATCTGGTTTGGTTTAATTGCCAAATAAGGTCAATTTTGATTTCAGGTTTTATACATTCAGGTTAAAATGGCCGCCACAAGCGCCACAGATACATGCCGACCTGGATCCATATCCAAAATTGTTCAGGATAGATTGGAGCATAAGTGTGCCAAATTTCATGCTTCCACTCAAAATTGTAGGATTCGATGAAAAATTTGACCGAGGCAGCTGCGCTACAAGCGATTGTGAAGATATGGACCTCTGCTGAAGGCCGCAACGGTCTAAAACATGTTTGCGCAACGTTGTTATAACACAATCTTTGTTTAGCACTTGATGTATGAAAAGGATGACTTTTGCATCGAGAAAACCTGTCGATGTTGGCAGCGATATTTAAAGCCACACACCTTAATTGGCATAGTAAATTTAAGTATAAATAAGAAACATATTTTATCTATGCCACTTAAAATATATCTAGTGGTTACAAGGAAGGAATCCGTCTTTTTTGCGCTTTAAAACTTAAAAAAAATCGCGTTTGTCGAAATGGACGTATACGTCTAGAATTTCTACTTTCGGTTTTAACAGCGTTACCGTTTGAAAAATAATAAATTAATGCTAACTCGGCTATAGATTTAATGTTATCAATGCCAATTAGAGTATATATGGTGGTTACAAGGTAGAAATCCGTCTTTTTGTGCTTTAAAACTTAAAAATAATCGCGTTTGTAGAAATGGACAAATACGTCTAGAAATCCTACTTTCGGTTTTAAATGCGGACCCGTTTGAAAAATAATAAATCACTTGCAAACTAGGCTATAGATTTTATGACAATTTTGCACACTTTCAAATTGCATCTTTATGTATTGATTAACATGTATTTCATTGCAAGGTCAGAGGCAAAGTGTGTGGCTTTAAGAAAGTTTTGGCGTCAAACAAAATAAAATTTACACTGCCTTCGTCGGCTAAACTACTGAAATAATCATGAAATTCGTTTAATGTCATCGTGTCTGAGATTTGTGATGAAGCTTCCGTTTGAATAGTTTCCAAAAGTCACGAGGTGATTTCCGTCTCATATTATTCAATCGTTTGAGTTGGTCATTGTTCTACTTACATTTCGTTTTCCTACTTTATTTTTGTAATCCTTCTTCATAGAAATCAGTTGTTCTCGCGTAGGTCCGTTTTTATTTAGATTGTACACGTATAAAGTTCTTGAGAATTTTCCTACGAAAATATCAGGGTCAGAGTTTGAATCAATAGACTGATCCGGAAAAAGCACGAGTTTAGAAAAACCCACTAATCACCCGGTACAAACAACGCTGGTCCATTATATCAACCAATGATAGCTTCCTTTAAATAATAACGGTTGATACGGTGTTTGATTTTGAAAGGATTATAAATGGGTCATGTTTATTTGTACCAGCAGATTAGTGGGTTTTTCCAAAAAGTTGCTTTTCCGGGATACATATAATAGCGATAATAGCGTTTGTTCCAGATTCTGTACATCGCACGATACATCACGTGCAATGTCTCATTTGTTCTCTGGTTTCCATTTAAAATAAACAATCGGATTAATATTACTTGTTTAAACCGCGTTATTCGTGCGGAGAATACATGTTAGAGGCGCATGATTGGAGACTTCCGTGAACTTGTTAACGGTAAAATCTAAAATATCACTGAAATTGGTACGCACAGTTAAAAAATAATCTACTGCGCTTATCACCATTATGTGTACAGCACGTTATATTACCTAAATTGTAGTTGTTATGTAACCGTCCATTCACGATACGAATATTGGTTGCTTTTCATATATCTAACAAGTAGTCGCCAAAGCGATTCGTAACTGGGTAACAATTTGAACGTGGGATTAGGGTTTCAATATCTGGGCCAGAAACAAAATCAATATCGCTTATATACCTATCATTTTCGATTTAATCTGCTTTGTGTCCCGTTCGCGAGTTTGTATCTTCCGTTAAAATTACTTTCCCTTTAGTTTGATAAAAATTAATATCACATTTAGTAGTTTGAAAAATATCATAGGTATACAAAGAATGAAAAGTGGAATTTTCAAGTTCAATATATACAACATATAGATATATATCATATTCAGTACAAAAAACAGCTTATCTAATTTAAGCCATCCAATGCAATCAATATCATTTTTTACTAATATGACACCGTTACGAACAGAATCTTTAATATAAATAGCAATACCACCAATTGAGCGCTTCAGTTATATTCGACAAGTGAGCTCTTGTAGACTAATTTGGATTATGATTTCTGCCAGTACTGAGCAGAATTAACAATTTGGAATATTTTTGTGAAAATATATCATCGTGTCGTCATTTCTGTGAACGCGGGATTTCACGACAACAGGAACTGTCATGGCCGACCGAGGAAAAACTCGAGCAGGAAGTAAATTTAAAGTGGCTGGTAGGACAGATAAAGCTTTATGTATTCTATGTAGTATCACCCAAATTGATGAGGATTCCCCGGATTAACGTTGCGATGTTTGCAAAAATTGGGTATGCCTTGATTGTGCCAAATTACCCCTATCTTTTTACCAGGAACTTGTGAAACTGGAAGATGATCAAAATGAAATTGATTGGAAATGCAGGGTATGTAAATCTTTTAAGAGTAATTTGAATTTAATTAGAACTACCTTAAACGATTTAAAAAAGTCTAGTTATGCACGTTTGACCAATGTTGAAGATAGACTTTTCAAACTTGAAAGCTCAGTGAAGGTCACTGTCCGTTAAGAGGTTGAACATGTGAAATCTAGCATCTCTGAAACACTGAAAAAGGACCTTGTTAAGTCGTTAAAAAGAGATCTAGCAGAATCTATTGAATCTGTCGTTGGAATACGAATTCGAGAAGTTGATGATCGTAGGAACAGGTCGAACATTCTATTGATCTTCAAACTGAAAGCCTCTGACTCACTGGATGTGGAAGTGCGCAAAACTCATGATATGGATCTCGTACAAAAGCTGTACACGTCGCTCTGTCCGGGCAAGGGAAACTGAAATGTAAAAGCTTGTTTTAGACTTGTGAAGAAGGGTCAACCTCGAGGAGAAGCACCCCCTCTGGAAGTTTGCATTGCCCCCGCTCCAAGGAACAACGTAGACAACTCCTATTAAATTCCAAAGAAACCAAGAATCTTAATGATGATTCTAAAGAAGTTATTGTTTTACGTGATCTAACCAGCGAACAGCGTAAAGCAAACAAGAATACCTACATGGAGAAAAAGAAGCTCGAGGAAGATGGCGAGGATGTTGAAAAACGTTTTGGCGAGGTGATCACTTCTAGCTCACCGAACCATTCATTTCATGAATAAAAAGACTAAGCAAAATGTTTTAGACATGTAAATAGAGAAGAGAATTCCTCTTTTTTAAATATTGTTTATGCAAATGTGGATAGTGGCTTAATAAACAAGCGGGATGAACTGTCGGTTTTGATTAATGAAGAAACCCTGATATTATATTGTTAAATGAAATCCTTCCCCCAAAAAAGGAAAGAAAAAGAAACTTTCTAATTAGGACTTTAACATTGAAGGCTATGATTATATAGTACGTTCATTGATAGAAGGACGAGGAGTGATTATATATTTTAAACCATTTTTATCTGTTCAGCCTGTAGATATTTTGAACAAATGTAATTTTGTAGAATCTATCTGGATCCGCGTGAAACTTCAAGGATCAGACAGTTTACTGATAGGCAACGTTTATCGAAGTCCGCAGTCATCTAAAGAAAATAACTTTAACTTGAACTTACTTCTAAGAAAGGCTGTTGAGATGAAAGATACACATATACTGGTTGCAGGCGATTTCGATTACGGGAGTTTGAACTGGGAATTATATTAATCACATGACAGTTTAGATCATTGCTCATAAATTTTCATGGAAACCATTAAAGACTTATTTCTGTATCAGCATGTGGGTGGAGAGACAAGACATCGTATTGGACAATCACATTCGCGGTTAGATTTACTTTTTACTACCGAGGATGGTATGTTGAACGATCTAGATATACTACCGCCTTTAGGTGCGAGTGACCATTCATGTCTTTCTTTTCGTTGTATGTGTTATACGGATATCAAGCTATGTGATGTTCCACGTCCAAACTGTTATAAAGGAAACTATACTACTATAAGAGACTCTTTACAGTCAACTGACTGGTGTGAAATTGAAAGTGAAAACATACAGGAATTTTGGGATAGTTTTCTTAATGTTATAAACTCTTCGATAGAAAAACATGTACCTAACGATAAAACTATCAAATAAAGCAAAGAAAAAGCCATGGCTGAACAAACAAGCTTTTATAGCTATTGAAAATGAAAAGAAAGCTTGGAAAAAATATCTTATGTGCAAAACAAAGAGTAATTTTCAACAGTATGCTGAAAAGCGTAATGCAGCTACAAAGTTATGTAGAGATGCGAAGCTCATTCTTGAAAAAGAACTTGCTGGACATATTAAGTCGGATTCTAAGTCATTGTAAACAAATTTCAATTGTCAATAGATTTAAATTGGGCCAACCATGAGTTATCTCACCAACGGCCAGCGACGACAAGGTTATGACAAGGTAAATGAATAAACAGGGAATAAATAGAAAATAGAATCAATACACAAATGGACTAATAGATGAATGAAAAAAAACAGCGAACAAATATTTCTCTTTCGGACTTTATCGCCCGCGTGGACTATCCAGGTAGATAAATAACACTTCGACCCGGAGTTTCACCTTGTGCACTTAAACTATGAATGAATCAAAGGAAAAAACATAAGCCGGGTACAAAGGAACCAGAAATGAGTAGCACATTCCTGTCCAAATTGTATTCCCATATTGAGAACGTCCGAAGGTAGTCCGGAGAATCGGAAAATTCCGTGACTTAGGGTCAACGGTATTGACCCGAATAAATATGAATAAGTTAGTGAGTAAACGTATCACGTAAACAATCACGTGGGATCACGTAATATATGAATTTGGAAATGCCTGATTGCAATTCCTAGAAATCGACCCTGAAATGATATTTAAGAACCGCACGCGGGCAGACCGGCCAGTGCGTGTTCTGATATTGTTTCAGGTAAGATTTGTTAGTTACTATTTTACTTACTTTCACACTTAAATTATTGTTTGCTGCAAATGAATATTTTCATACTATTGTTCGCTACTTTCATTCATTTTTAATAAGTTCAATATATGATATTTAGGAAAATTATTTAACTGCACAATGTCCGGATAAATATAGGGATTCTGTATTTATAACTGTCGCTAGTTTATGAGTATTATACCAGCAAAAATAAAAGTACAGTTTTCTCATGAATTAATAATTTCTTCGTTTATGATTTGATAGAACAATGTTTATGTTTGAAAAATGTTAATGCTTGAAAAATAAGAATATTATTTGGTATGATTTATTAATTTATTATCAACATCGTCGCAAATATATACTTTTATTCCACAAATAATATTTGTGCATGCAAATATATATGTTTAATTGTTTTGATATACAGCGCGTGTTCTGATATTGTTTCAGAGAAAAAAGTAGGCTGTTTTACAACGACTTAGTTATTTACGTCCCTCATGCACCAGAGAGTATTAGCTCTTAACGCTCATTGAACTAGAAAAATTATAGAAATAGTATTTGTAATTTAAGGAATATGATATTAAGACAGTCATTCGAAGGATGGACAGAGCTATTAATTAGTAAGAATTTAATTAATTTGTCATACGACTATTCATGAAGATCCCGGTATTCACAATACGATGAAATTATAATTGAATAAAATGGAAAATCCAATTTCGTACTTAAATATAAGGAAAAGGCGCATGTCATACAATTGTTTTTTAATGCATAGTTGGTCAATTTTAAGGAACGTCTCCTTGCCTTCCGCTCGTGCCTTTCTCATAATTGGTATCAGCCTTTAACGAATATCCATTACCTCCTTTGGATATTGTTCGGATATTCCGAAAGGGGTACCTTTAAGCTGCTTTGACTCCTTTCGAACTCTCTCCTTGTCCGGGTAATACACGATAGATGATAGAGCTTGACCTTTCTCCTCGTGGTTTACCTATGCCTTGTATGTTTTCTATTGAACTTTAGATATACGCGGTAAAAAGGAATATTACGTGGCAATACGTGTTCACAGTGAAGCAAAACGACAGTAAGTTGGTTTTCCACAGTGATTTGTTCGCTCACGGACAGCGAAGGCAATTCGCCCAGGTCTTTGGTAACTTCGTCTTAACAAATCTTACCATGATTTCGGATCGTCACTTCACGGCAACGAGTATAACAGGGCCGTACGCAGGAATGTTTGACTGGGGTTGGGCGGGGGGCTCAACCGGGGAGGGTGCGGGAGGGGTCATTTTTTTAATTTGGCACTATTCATGGTGAATATAATGCTTAAAAACTAATTTTGAAATATAAATTAATGGAATCTAACAAGTAAATCAGCACCTTTCTGAAGTAAAAAGCTTTAAACATTAGTGTGAAATTCACACCAATGTTTAAAGCTCAAAATTTCAGAAATGCAAGATGTTTGATGAAGAAAGAAAGCAAACTTTTAAAATAAAAAACCTTTATTAAGAAATGTATCATAAAGTATGACTGACATATAACCAGTATACTATTTTCTCGTTGAATTCAAACCTCCTCTAAAATTTTAAAGTAAATTCCTCATAAAATGTTTTTAATCTATTACACAGTTTTACTTTCCCAATCATCAACACGGATAAACCATCAAAATCGTCTACAACTGCGACATTAGATTGGTCCTTGAAATGTATTTTATTATAACCGTTTTCCGTAAATTTTTGACGGAAATATTTAAGATATTGAGCTGATTTTTGGTATGTGAGTCTACCTTCATGACCTTCAGATGAAGTATGAAATTCGTTCCGGACCATGGATATTTGGCGAAGTTATGGGCATTGGACTTACAAAAAAATGTATTTAAAACAAGAGATGTGTTTGTCGGAAACACAATGCCTCCTTTTGCGCTGCTTTGAAATAAACTTTCAATATATCATTTGGCAGGTTTAGAAATTATCTCTCTTTTATAGCTTTTTACTTCCCTTGGATTTTGTTTTTTGACTTTTGACCGTGAAGGATGACATTGACCTTAAAATGTGTTTCAGATTATATCCTTTAAAAAAATATTCCTTCCATTGTGAAAATGATCTGTACCTGCCAAATGAAAAGCTTGTTACTTCCATTGGATTTTGTTTTTTGACCTTTGACCTTGACCTTTAAACACTCAAAATGTGCAGCTTCATGAGATACACATGCATGCCAAATATCAAGTTGCTATCTTCAATATTGCAAAAGTTTGGCCAATTTTAAAGTTTTCGGACGGATGGACAGACTGACTGACACACTGACGGACAGTTCAACTGCTATATGCCACCCTCCCGGGTGCATAAAAAAGAGAAAAACTCTATTTAAACCGTTCTCCTGACTTGTTTGTTTTCGAACTCTTTCTAAAATTTAGCTGATTATTATTCCCCCGGTAGAGTGGCATATAGCACCGTCCGTCCGGCCGGCATTTCATTTTCCAAACTTTTTTTCGAAACGATTTAAGATATAATGACCTTATATTTGGTGTGTGAGTCTACCTACATGACTTACGGCTGAAGTTTGACTTTCGTTCCGGTCCATTGATTTTTTGCGAAATTATGGGCCTTTGATTTAGAAAAAGAAACTTACCAGTTCATATTAATGCCAATAATTCATATCACCTGTCTAATTGCTTCCAACATAACTTGTTTTTTTCACAAATTATTTACGTTAGCAATTTTCAGATCTTCAACTTTCTGTATCATTTGCTTCCATTCGCTGCTTCTCTTTCCTTGGCCAATCAAATACATGTTACATTAACCATCGATAGATGAAGCATAACATATCCCAGGGAGTAATGGACTGATGGTTTCGCATCCTCAATTAATTTCCTTCTTTGTTTTATATAGAATTTGCAATCTTTGATCTGAAATTTAGAAAAAATCTAGGTGTTGTAACTCAAAATAATTACCTTAGAACATATGCACCGGTTTTGACAGACACCGTCACGGCAATCTTTATGCAAACACCATGCCCTACTATTGAGGCTGGTAACTACCAACGTACAAAGAACTGCACAAATCAGGCCTTTTGCCCTGTGACTTACACATGTACCTTTAAAATGATACAAAAAATTATCTTTTGAAATGCATGTTTAAAACGTATGCACCAACACCTGCATCATATGTGCTTATAAGCAAACTGACTGCATGTAAACCCCCCCCCCAAATTCCAAAACCGATGCATATGTTCTAAGGTAATTATTTTGAGTTACAACACCTAGATTTTTTCTAATGCAGTTTTTTGTAAGCTTATGAAACCACATTTCCAGTCATGTATAGTGGTGTATTGTCTATACGCTCGGTCATGTTGAAATTTGAGATAAAAGATTGCGAATTCTATATATAACAAAGAAGGAAATTAATTGGGGATGCGTAACCTTTAAGAACTGCCGACCAAGCTAGTCGTCTGCCAGAATTTTGACAATTGACCATCAAAAACTCTCTGTATAGCAAAACATAACTGCCATATGTCATGTTGACCCAATTTTGGGCTGTTTGCAATTGTTCTGTTGCACTTGAGGTCATAATGGGGGTAAATGCTGGAAAATCATACATAAACCTGTTCCGGCGACATATTCTAAGACTACGCAAACACTCGGTATTGTTTTGTCAGCGACATTTGGACATTAATTTGCATCAATCTCAATAATTAACCTTATGCATGTCTGTATTTCATCTGTATTTATAACTATTGTTTACTTTTTGAGCCTTTTACTGTAAAAAATGCCCGCCAATTTTGGACCGAAACTGCTATGTGCCTTCGCCTTCAACCCCATCAGGCAGATCTACTCAGAATAACACTACTTTGCCTTATTTTTCCTGTTCGGATATTTTGCTAAGTTCAAGTTAAATCAAGTACATGTATTCAGATGAAAACACAAAAATGATAATATTATGCTTTCTTTCCTGATACGAAGCTGTTGTTATAGACCGCGCGTGAAAAACAGCAGGGAATCTGTTCCATGATCCAGATACATAGATACAGGCTATAGCTAATTAACATACCCAAGGGTTGATCATAACATAGATGCAGACAGCCCGCACATTCAGTCTCTTGTATGTATTGCTTGGGGTAACATCATTATTAATAGTTGTAGAGTGAAGCTTCATTAGAATGCTATTAAATATATAACCTCACACTTTTGTTGTTATTATGTCATCTGACTAATATACATTTGTATTACAATCCTCTACACTACAATAAGATAACATTAGAACATGGTGCCAAAATAAAAGTGATTTAACTGGATTTAATGGCATTTATTCTTTTTGTGTCAATTATTGCCGGACATATTAAAGCATGGAGCTTGCTGGAACTTCACCGCCTACTATGAATGGGATGATCCAAATCCTTCAGAAGCCTTGAAGAAGTTCCAACGTCATGTCAATTTCGTATTTACCGGTCCGTTAAAGGGGAAGTCGGAGGAAGAGTGAGTTATTTGCTGTTATGGATTGGAGAAAAAGGCAGGGACATGCACAGCACTTGGCAATTTAGTTAAGAAGACAGTAAGAAATTGGACACTTATTTTTCAAAGTTCACTTCACATTTACAGCCGAAAATAAACTCAATATTCAGCCGTTACAAATTCTACAGTCAAAAGCAGGAATCCGACACCATCGATCAGTTCGTCACTTGACTTCGTCTGATCGCAAAGAAATGCAATTTTAAGGACACTGACGAGATGATCAGAGGCCGTATTGTTTTCGGTACGAATTCTTCAAAAATCAGAGAAAAACTGATTAACGAAGGCGAAACCCTTACTTTAGATATGACATTGCAAATTGCGCAACCGTACGAATACAGCAGAGATCAACTAAAATCAATGCAATCGACGGCATCAAATGACGTCGCATTTGTCTCAAAACCAGGGCGGCGGAAACAGTACATCAAAGGGGCTACCGGAGGCAGTAAAGGGGCTATTGGTAGAACGCAGGTCAAAGATGCTGGGGTGGCCAGGCGACCGTTACAGAAGAATGACCGTGGCATTCCACATAAAAGAAACAAATCGTACAACAACTGCGGACGATTTCACGCGAAACGGAACTGTCCCGCATATGGGAAAACATGCCATGTGTGCAAAAAACCCAATCACTTTGCTTCACAGTGTAAATCAGTAAACTATGTTTGTGACAGTAAGTGCACCTCCAAATGTGAAGACACGGACTACAATGATGAAATTGGAATGGTGAGTACAAGTTCTCCAGATCGAGCTTTAGTTGTATGTTTGGTGGGTCCTTCTAAAACAGCAATCAATTTCAAAATTGACACAGGATCTGTAGTGAATATACTACCTATTGCACAATACAAAACCATGAAAATAGCTCATCCATTGCAGCCAGCTGTTCACACTCTCACAAGCTATACAGGCAATACTCTTCCAATATTAGGTCAAATTAACCTCACATGCAGTTATAAATCAAAAGTGATTAAAACTGATTTCTACATTGTGAATAGCAAACCACGTCCATTGCTAGGTATGCAATCTTGCATAGATCTTGGACTTGACTAGTTGACATTCTCAGGTGAGAAAAACGACATTGACCGTGACACAGTTTTGACTGAGTATGGAGACCTATTTAAAGGCATTTGGGTTATGTCTGGAACATGTAAGTTGTACTTGAAACCAGACGCTGTTCCTGTGGTAAATCCGCCTAGGAGAGTCCATGAGGCACTCAAAACACGACTCCAGACTAAACTTGACAAAATGGAAAAGGAACAAATCATTACCAAGGTCCATGAACAGAGACTGGGTAAATTCCTTAGTAGTGTTGGAAAAACCTAAGACAGGGAGTTGAGGGTATGTCTTGACCCTAAACATCTGAATGAGGCTATAAGACGTCCACATTATCCAATGCGTACCACTGATGACGTCACGAGCAAATTAAATGGCGCAAAGCCTTTAGCGTATTAGACGTAACACATGCACATTGGTTAATTAAGTTGGACACGAAGTCCTCTTACCTTACAACGTTTAGTACACCGTTTGGACGGTATAGGTACTTACGTATGCCCTTTGGTCTAAATTGCAGTCAAGACATTTGGCAAAGGACAATTGACGAGACATTTGAAGGTCTTAAAGAGGTAGCATGTGTAGTTGACGACATTTTAATTTGGGGAAGAACTAAATCGGAACATGACGGCAATCTACTCGCTTTGCTTGACAGGGCACGCGAGAAAGGGGTACGTTTCAATCCAGAGAAACCCCTGATTGGCGTAAAAGAATTGCCATTCTTTAGTCTTGTCATAACAGACACTGGTCTTAAAGTTGACAGCGAAAAGGTTAAAGCAATTACGTCTGTGCAGTACCCAAAATCAAAGGCAGAACTAGAAACAGTTCTTGGCATGGTGAATAACCTGCACAAGTTTTCACCACATTTGGCTGACATTACAAGCAGTTTACGTGCTTTACTCAAGAAAGACGTGGAATTCAGCCACAAGTTGACGCTTTCAATAAAATGAAGGACGTAGTGACGCAAAGCCCAGTACTTGCGTACTTCGACAATAAGAAACAGGTTACGCTTGAATGCAATGCAAGCAAACATGGTGTTGGCGCCACCATTTTGCAAGACGGCAAACCAATTGCTTTTTCAAGCAAGACATTGACCCCTACACAGAGCTCGTATGCAAACATTGAACAAGAGATGTTGGCAATTGTGTTAGGTTGTCAAAGATTTCATCAGTACGTGTATGGACGTAAGGTCATAAATCTTTCTAACCATAGGCCAATCATGAAAAAACGTCTGTCTGCAGCACCGCCTCGTTTGCAGAGAATGTTACTCATGATTCAAAAATACGAAATTGAGGTCAAATATTTGCCTGGGAAACACGTTCCCATAAGCGACCTACTGTCTAGACAGGCAATGAGTCAAACGCTTGATGAATATTAAAGGCTTGACTTGCATGTTCACACAGTTCTAAAATGTTTGACATTTAAAGACAGCAGACTGGAACAGTTGAGAGTTGACACAAGTCGTGAATCACAAATGCAAACACTAAAACAGACTATAGAAACAGGTTGGCCGGAAACTAGGCAGGGCTGTGACAACTCCATAATTGAATTTTTCAACCACAGAGACGAGCTGTCAACAAGTGATGGTTTGATATTTCGGGGACAAATAATTTTGATTCCCAAACAGTCACGTGCATAATTAATAGAAAAAGTTCATATTGGTCACATGGGTGTAGACAAAAAGTCAGCAGGGCCAAAGATGCGGCCTGGGATGGTATGGGAAAGATTATCTTTTGATAACTGACTCCTATTGTAGACATTTTGAGACAGACTGGCTACCTACCGCAAACTCGCAAACTCTCATTCTGAAACTTCGTGGTCATTTCAGTAGATTTGGTGTGCCAGATATTTTCTATATTGACAACGGAAGTCAATATACTTCACAAGAATTTCATGACTTTGCTAAAAAATGGAATTTCACATGCAAAACTAGTTCATCCACAAGAGCACAATTAAATGGTTTGGCTGAGGTCATGGTCAAAACAGCTAATTAAGGCAAACGAGACAAAGTCTGAGTGATCCATACATTGCAATTCTTGAATACATAAATACTCCATTGCAAGATATAGGATTCTCCCCTGCACAATTGTTGCAAGGTCGACGCACACAATCTGTTATTCCTGTGAAAAGAGAGAAACTGATGCCAAAGGCAGTAAACACATCAGTTGTTACACACAAAATGAACATGCCGAAATCTAAGCAAACAATATTATGATAGGTCATCAAAACATCAGACACCGCTTGCACATAATCAGTGTGTTAGGCATCAAATTGGTAAAACATGGTTACCAGCAAAGGCACAATGACAGATCATACAACATTCAAACACCTGATGGAGGTATATACCGCAGAAATCGACATTTTACTCATGAAAACAAATGAGAAATTTGACATTCAGGAATTCGCCCCAAATGTCACTTTCGAACAAGGGAACTCAACACAGACTAGCAAAGCACCAGATAATCAGCAATTAAATTCACCTAATACGAGCAATACAGATGGGAACAAAAAATTCGTGAATTCAGAACAACAAAATCTGGAAGGCTTGTCAAGCCTAATACATTATATTCTGGAGATTAATGGGTCAACTAATTGAATGTAGATAACAATGTGTTATTAGACATTAATTGGTATAAAAAGAAAATACAAGTTGTGTCTTGAAATTAATTGTGTGAAGATAAAAATGTATTAACTTGAGATTTATTTGTGTGAAACACTAACAGTTGTACCTTGAATGAGCTTTCCTGAGTTTCCCATGAACAGTATCTACATGAAAAGTGGCAGTGCTGATTAACTTGATTGTTCAGTATGCGATGTTGTAGCTGATGAATGAATTTACTATGAGAATGTTTGGTTATATTTCGTTGTGAATGAATGCTCTTGTGTGTTGATGATAGTTTATGTTGTTTAGCCTATGTAGATTTGTGTTATCATTAATGGAATCAATATGTGTATTTGTTTATTACATATATGTTATTCGAATGTTTTACATAATGTGTTCAAGAGTTGTTTGCATCTTCAAAATGTGTTTCTTATAAAAAGAGGGAGTTGTTCCATGATCCAGATACATAGATACAGGCTATAGCTAATAAACATACCCAATGGTTACTCATAACATGGATGAATACAGCCCGCACATTCAGTCTCTTTTATGTATTGCTTGGGGTAACATCATTATTAGTAGTTGTAGAGTGAAGCTTCATTAGAATGCTATTAAATATAAAACCTCACACTTTTGTTGTTATTTTGTCATCTGACTTATATACACGTGTATTACAAACCTCTACACTACAATAAAATAACATTAGAACACTATCGATTATTTTTTGTTTGTATTTATATTTTTTTTGTAATTTTGCTGGTCACCTGACCACTTGTTTGTTACAAATGTATATACATAACATTTATGTGCTGTATACACATGAACAATTGTCTATTGTAAAAACAACAAGACTATTGCCAAACAATATATGTCCCCTACCGGCTCCACCATTGTCAGAAATTACACCATTGAGATTTTTTATTTTATTTGTTGCCATAGCAACCAGATTTTTTGACGTAGGAACAAAATGAAATGACGTGCATAATGTCCATATTGCCATCTATCCATGTTTCAAGTTTCATGAAAAAATATTAAGAACTTTTATAGTTATCGCAGGATCCAGAAAACCACCGTTTTCAGAAGTATTTCTATTCTATTTGTTGCCATAGCAACCATAATTTTTGATGTAGGAACACAATGAAATGACGTGCATAATGCCCATATTGCCGCCTATCCATGTTTCAAGTTTCATGAAAAAAATATTAAGAACTTTTAAAGTTATCGCAGGATCTAGAAAAGTGTGACTGACAGACAAAACAGACAGAGCGCAAACCATAAGTCCCCTCCGGTGAAACCGGTAGGGGACAATAAACTGTTTAAACTCAAAACCCCAGTTAACAGAAACAGTCGCGATCCCAGAAATTGTCCTCCCTTCCTATAATTTCACTTAAGTGAAGTTTCATCAATACCATATTATGCAACCACTATTGCTGGTCAAATGAAACACCGGCTGCTGTCCAACAGAACTAACATATTTGGAAAAAGTTCAACAACTTAGCGGAGAGAAAATAAACAGAATACCGATGTTTACATTGAATAGGATTCGAACCCTGGTCCACAGGTTGTAAAATCCAAAATGTTTCCATTAGACCGTTTACGCTTAAAAAAAATAATGATTTAAAATTCGTTATGTATTAATGAAAATTTTTCAAACCCCTCTATTATTTTTACCGAGTTCGATTAATGATCCTCAAGTAACGACCCCATGATTTAAATGTTAAGCATAAATTTCAA
This sequence comes from Dreissena polymorpha, assembly GCF_020536995.1. Classification (NCBI taxonomy): domain Eukaryota; kingdom Metazoa; phylum Mollusca; class Bivalvia; order Myida; family Dreissenidae; genus Dreissena; species Dreissena polymorpha. The sequence goes on from NC_068357.1 coordinate 22,464,057, forward strand.
GTTTGATTTTTTTTTAAATCATTGACATTTTGCAAAACTGTGAACAGAACCCTTTAACTCGATGTTTGCTTGCAGATTGAAAACACCGTATGTCTCTGCCCTTTCTGAAATCATGGAAATGGAGCACGCAATACATTTTCAGAGGGCGAGTATTTGTCAAAAACTATAAGTGCCACTTGAGCATAGGAAGCAATTGGTTCTTTTATTTACAACAAAAGGGCTATGCTGGCCCTTACGCTCTCACCGGAGTTAACTGGCGACATACTTTTTCTTGGTTTTGACCCGTATTCAATTACAGCCTAGAAATAAAACATTCCGACAAAGTTTCATCAAGATTGAATACTAAATGTGGCCTCCAGGTTGTTACAAGCAGCTTCTAAGATTTGACCTGGTAACCTAGTTTTTGAAGCATTTGACTCAGATTAAATCACATCCTAAAAGAAGGTCAACATAAATATTATGACCAAATTTCATCAATATTGGGTCATTTATGTGGCGTCTAGAGTGTTTAAAGATTGGTTTTTATGCCCCCGAAGGAGGGTATATAGTGATCGCACTGTCTGTCTGTCTGTCCGTCACGCTTTGCGTTTAGGTTTCGAAAAATGCTCATAACTTCTATGTCGCTTCAGATGTAACATTCATATTTGGTATGCATGTGTATTTGGACAAGGCATTCCATGCTCACACAAATATTGACCCCTGTGACCTTGACCTTAGGGTCCGCGTTAAGGTTTCGAAATCTGCGTTTAGATTTCGAAAAATGCTCATAACTTCTATCAAAGCGTGTATAGGGGGCATAATTATGTCATTCTATGGTGACAGCTCTTGTTTTTTCAATTTTACCAGGTCACAGTTTTTGGACGCACACGAACCAGATTCGAAATTCACCCAGATTAAGTCAAGATAAACATTCCAACATAGTTTAAAAAAGATTGAGTTACAAATGTGGCCTAAACAGTGGTAACAAGGCACTTATAAGATTTGACCTTATGATCTAGTTTTTGGGCGAACATGATCAAGATAGGAATTGGGCATAGATCATATCTAAATATACAGTCTGATCAAGTTTCTTAAAGTTTGGATGAAAAGTATGGCTTCTTGTGTTTTAACAAGGTAGAAGTTGATGCCACATGATGACATTTGCCTTATAGGGTTGACTTAACAATTTTGTGTTCAGGTGAGCTACAATATTGACATTTTTAATTGGAAAGCCATGTTTGTTTTATATTTGTTTAGAAACATTATGTTGTGGTCCACTGCTCACATCCCTAATGATAATTTAATGAAACTTTATTTTCACCGTCCCAATTACAGATTCATTTTGGGGTTATCACGTGATAGTCAAGATGGCAACTTCCACGCAGAGACAGGAATTATCGCAGTTTTTTTATGCCCTTTATTTCTTTTTTAAAAAATACTGCTCACTTTCCAGCCATATCAGCAAGAAAGTAAGTACTGTTTTTTTTCGTATAAATATACGCTCTATATCTCGACTTTACTCGCTACGAAATTTCTTAGCCAGATCACAAAATTACTGCTCTTGCTAATAAAATTCGTAGCTAGTAAAGTCGAGATATTAAGCAAACATTAATACGAAATAAACGCTTCTCACTTTCTTGAGTGAGTAGCATATAAAACTAAGACAAAAGTAATGAAGCGTATAAAACTGTGAAATATACATGTCTTAGCATGGGCGTCGCCGTCTTGACTTTTACGTGAGATAGGAGATATTTGATTATTGAAACAAACTTTATAAACAATTTCCCATTTACAGATAGGAAATAAGAGATAATTTGATAGAACTTTACTTCCGCCACCACTACCACTCATAGAAGATAAAGGGTAATTTGATGACACTTTACTTAAACCAACCCTTTTACAGATACGGTGTACAGGATCATTTCATAGATTTTTATTTTCGCCACCCCTATTACAGACAGTTCGTAGCTGATCATTTAAAAGAACTTTATTTTAACCACCCTTTTACAGATAGGGTAAAGAGGATAATTTAATAGAACTTTATTTTCGCCACCCCTGTTACGTATACGATGGTGAGGATCATTTTATAAAACTTTATTTTCGCCATCCCTTTAAAAGACGTGTAGAGGATCATTTACAGAACTTCATTTTCGCCACCCCTTTTACAGACAGGGTGTAGAAGATCAATTTATAGAACTTTATTTTCGCCACCCCTTTTAGAGGCAGGGTGAAGATGATCATTTTATAGAACTTTTTTTTCGCCACCCCTTTTACAGACAATGTGTAGAGGATCATTTTATAGAGCTTTTTTTCGCCACCCCTTTTACAGGCAGGGTGAAGAGGATCATTTTATAGAACTTTATTTTCGTCTCCTCTTTTACAGATAGGGTGAAGAGGATCATTTTATAAAACTTTATTTTCGCCTCTTTTACAGATAGGGTGAAGAGGATCATTTTATAGAACTTAATTTTAGCCACCCCTTTTACAGACGTGTAGAGAATCATTTTATAGAACTTTATTTTTGCCAACCCTTTTACATCCAGGGTGTAGAGGATCATTTTAAAGAACATTATTTACACCATCCCTTTTACAGACAACTTGTAGAGGATCATTATATATAACTTAATTTTCACCACCCCTTTTACAGACAGTGTGTAGAGGATAATTTTCTTAGAACTTTATTTTTGCAACCCCTTTTACAGATAAGGTGAAGAGGGTCGTTTTTATAGAACTTTATCTTCACAACCCCTTTTACACACAACGTGTAAAGGATTATTTTATAGAACTTTATTTTCGCCATCCCTCTTAAAGAGTGTAGAGGATCATTTGATGGAACTTTATTTTCACCACCCATTTTACGGATAGAATGTAGAGGGTCGTTTTTATAGAACTTTATTTTCACTAACCCTTTTACAGACAACGTGTAAAGGATTATTATATAGAACTTTATTTTCGCCATCCCTCTTACAGAGTGTAGAGGATCATTTGATGGAACTTAAATTTCACCACCCATTTTACAGATAGAATGTAGAGGGTCGTTTTTATAGAACTTTATTTTCACTAACCCTTTTACAGACAACGTGTAAAGGATTATTTTATAGAACTTTATTTTCGCCATCCCTTTTACAGAGTGTAGAGGATCATTTGATAGAAATTTATTTTCACCACCCCTTTTACAGATCATGTGGAGAGGATTATTTTATAGAACTTTATTTTATAGAACTTTATTTTCGCCATCCCTTTTACAAAGTGTAGAGGATCATTTGATAGAACTTTATTTTCACCACCCCTTTTACAGATCATGTGGAGAGGATTATTTTATAGAACTTTATTTTATAGAACTTTATTTTCGCCATCCCTTTTACAGATAGTGTGTAGAGGATCATTTGATAAAACTAAAGTTTCACCACCCCTTTTACAGATAGGGTGTAAAATATAATTTTATACAAGTTTATTTTCACGACCTTTTTTACAAACAACATGTAGAGGATCATTTTAAAGAACTTTATTTTCACCACCCCTTTTACAGATAGGGTGTAGAGGATCATTTTAAAGAACTTTATTTTCGCCACCCCTTTTACAGACGTGTAGAGGATCATTTTAAAGCACTTTATTTTCGCCAACCCTTTTACAGATAGGGTGTAGAGAATCATTTTATAGAACTTTATTTTCGCCACCCCTTTTACAGACAACGTGTAGAGGACCATCTTTAAAAAACTTTATTTTCGCCACCCTTTTTACAGATAGGGTGTAGAGAATAATTTTATAGAACTTTATTTTTGCCACCCCTTTTAGAGACGTGTAGACGATTATTTTATAGAAATTTATTTTCTCACCACTTTTACAGCAAGGGTGTAAAGGATCATTTTATAGAACTTTATTTTCGCCACCCCTTTTACAGACAACGTGTACACGATGATATTATAGAACTTTATTTTCAACACCCCGTTTACAGATATTGTGTAGAAGATCATTTTATAGAACTTTATTTTCAACACCCCTATTACAGACAACGTGTAGAGTATCATTTTATAGAACTTTATTTTCGCCACCACTTTTACAGGCAGGATGAAGAGGATCATTTTAAAGCACTTTATTTTTGCCCCCCCCCCTTACAGAAAACGTGTAGAAGATCATTTTATAGAACTTTATTTTCGCCAACCCTTATACAGACACTGTGTAGAGGATCATTTTATAGAACTTTATTTTCGCCAACCCTTTTACAGACAACGTTTACAGGATCATTTAACAGAACTTTATTTTCAGCACCCCTTTTACAGACAGGGTGAAGGGGATCATTTTATAGAACTTCAGTTTTGCCATCCCTTTTACAGACAGGAGGTAGGGGATCATTTGTTGGAACTTGACACAAAGTATCCTTATTATAGCGAAATGGCAATACATTTTCATCAAGTGTGATCATAAGTTCTGTAATTCACAACAAAAAGAAGTAATTTAAAGATCAAAGGATCAAAAGTTAGTATGAAAGATAAAATTATCAAGGAAATTTGTTTCAAATTATGGTAGATTTCATCAAAATTATAATTCAGATGAATCGACAAAGCAGCCACTAAATGCCCCCTTTTTCTGGATGGAAGCATAGAACAGGTATTTACTACTAAAACGACATGCGTTTAAATAAAAATTTATCTTTTTTCCTGTGTTTTTTTTCATTCAGTTATACAAAAGTTGAAAACTGTAAACTATACTGCTTGTATACGAAATAATAGATATGTGATTCAATTAAAATGTATCACAGACACAGTTGCTATAACAAGTTATTACGTTATTGCCTGCATAGTAAGGCACATGTCTAAATGTTCATTTATCAATGACATTTCCACTATCTTGCAACACACAGGACAAGTCAACATTGTAAGCCTCTCATTTCCACTACCACTAGAAGCACCTCCCATCAACAATTGACTTTGACTTTCTCTCACTTTCTCCCCTGATTCTGGTAATGGTTTAGCTTTAAGTCCATGTTCTTTGGAATCCTGTGTTTGTTTTTCCTGAATTTTGTTAAACATCTTTTCAATAGGTGATGTCAAATGCGGTTTATCAGATGTATGATCCCCTTTGCTAGAGTTCATTTTATTCAATTTATTGTCAGCAAAATAATTTCGCACTGCATCTGTTAAACTCACTCCACTGGGTTTTTCTGCTTTTTTACCAGCAGACTGTGCTGTTGCCTCATTAGTCCGAGGTTTCTTAGGAGCTTGCTGATCCGAGTCACTGGATAGTCTTTTCATGGGCACAGACTGGTTGCCAACTTTGAATATTTTATTTTTTGCACCAATACCACCTCTGTTGTCAGGAAATCGTTTTTCACCCCACACCTTTCGTAACATGGCTCTGATATCACTAGTTGATTCAGATGTGAAACTATCTGATTGAGTACTGGTACTTGATAAGCTGTGTTTACTATCATGAAATTTTGTATTTGTTGCATCTGAACTTTTTAATGACTGTGTTGACTTATCACAGTCTAAAATGTTTGAATCAATAATGTCTTCATCACTTGAATCAAACACTTTAGATGGTACAGTGGGTTCATGGATCACATTGGTGTCCATTGATTTTGAATAATTCAACAAAATCTCATCTTCCTCAGAATCTGACCAATCAAATTCAACAACCTTTTTCTTTTTCTTAGCTCCACCCATAAATTTAGCATCTCCTCCTTGACTGACTGGTTTATTTTTTGGCACTATTTTTTTAACAGGTGTTTTCCCACCAGGCAGAACACTCACATCACCATCATCACTGTCACTAAAATAATTTTTGCCGTAATTTGTACTTGGACTTTCACTTTTATGGAAAGAAGAAGTGCTTGGTTCTTTTGCTGTGATTGTGGCACTGTTCCTCGTAGAACCGTCATTTGCTGGTTCAGGAATGGACACCTTTGGAGCGCCAAGTACTTTTCCTGTACCTCCAAATATTCGAATGTCTACATTCTTGGATTTGGGCTTTTCTGCAAAAGTATAAGATATATGCCACAATCAGGACTGTTTTGATGTTGCGAGATTTGTTTGATTTCTATTTTTTAAGTTAACTCTTTACCACTTAGATACGTATTTTGACGCATTAAAAGTCCCTTAGAAAATCATTTATAAATATAGGCCTTTCTTACTAGAATCAAGTTTTAAAGGCTTCTTATCAACCCTTAGATACTGATGAGCAGCAAACTGCATAAACCCTGAACAGACCGTGAGTTACTTGCAGGCTGTTCTGGTTTTATGCTGTTTGCACATAGCCATTTTTACTTTGCTTCTGAGGGGAGGGGGTTAATTAATATAACTATGCTTAATTTAGTGTTTTAATCTTGAAATATCAAAGACACAATTCAAACAATTTAAGAAATTCCATCTGAACAAATTTTCAGTTCATTACAAGAGCAGTTTAAAAACACAATTTAAACAGTAAACAGTAAATTAATACTGAACATTTACCAGTTCTAAAATATCCATTATATGCATCTTTTGATGGAAAAACACCCTGAAAAGTTATTAAGGGTGACAAACGGAATCAATTGAATAATTTTATGAGTTCTGTTGTTATTGTTATATTTTATGACATTACAAGGATTGCTTTATAAGGTATATATAGAATGTTATGTGAGTTTGGGATAAAGATCAAGTTTATCATGCCAGGCTTAGAACCCATGTAGCGCGAGGCTTGCTGAGCGTTATCATGGTTCGTGCCGAGCATGATAAACTTGATCTTTATCCCAAACTCACATAGTATTCTATTTATCCTATTATTTCCTCCCTATTTTCGATTAATAATTATAAAATATCGCATTTTTTGACGATTTTGTTTTTCTGTTGTTGACAAAAACAGATTTTCCAATTTTCGGAAAAACCCAAATCCGATATAAAAATAGCTATAGTATAAAGCTAATGTTTATACGATCGTTGTAAACTATCGATTTTCATCTGGTAATAGGATAAAAAATACATTGCAATCTTCACCAGCACCGATGGCGCTAGACTTTTACTCCAAGGGTCATTGGTTCGAGTCCAGTTTTGGATTTTTTTTTTCTTTCTTTAATTTTATTCTTGTTTTATACTGGAGATTTTTAGTTACAATGTTTTCATTTCACAATTTAAAACATTTAATGACAAACTTCTAAACATGCCAAAATCTATAAAAAGGTCCCTTTAATGAGAGTATTTACTAGAAGATAGCAAACCTTTCTCTTCTTTTTCCTTCTTTTCCCCACCACCTTTACTATCCTTGTTTTTCTTTTTCGCATAACTTTCAGGTTCCTTGACCTTGGTGTAAGTTCCACCACATGTCCGTTGATGCTCTGCCCACCAAGTGTCGTTCTTTGATGGTGGGCGGTTCATGGAACGCTTCACATATCCAAAGTATGGTTTGCGTGCTTGACATGGCCCGTTGCAGCGCCACCAGTGCTGCCTGTAGGCATCTACCTCGTCATGAAAGTTGTGGTAAACCTGAAAATATGTACAAATGAGCCTAATTCTGGGAAAACTGGGATTGATGCATGTGCGATAAGCAGTCTGCATGGGCCAATCTGGGAGAAAACTTTCAAACTTAACTGGATTTCTGCTAAGTAGAGACTTCCTTAAAACAAGAGGGCCAAGATAGCCCTAGTTCGCTCACCTGAGAGGAGTCGGTTCATTCAATCTTTACCAAACTTCAAATTTGACCTAGATATTGTCCAGACAAACATCCTAGTGGTCAAGTTTCATCATTATTGAACCAAAACTCTGGCATATGGAGTGTTTTTGCTTTTGTGAGATTTTACCTGGTGACCTATATTTTGAGTTGAGTTACCAAACATCAAACTTTGCTTACACAAATAAACATTATGACCAAGATTCATAAAATCTGAAACAAAAGTGTGACCTCTATAGAGTGTTTACAAGGATTTTGTATAATATAATGAAAATTTGGACAATCTAAGGGCAATATTTAATTATGTGATTTTGCTCATTATCAAACTTGACTGAGATCTTTGAGCAACTTTGATAAAGAATGCGTGAGAAATGTGAATGCTAGTGTTTAAAAACCAAATGTGGACGGGCCGACGGCGAACAAAGACCAATCCTAAAACCTCACCTGAGCAATCAGGTGAGCTAAAAAGTGTGCTTCACAGATCTGAGCCATTTTCCAACTTGTCCGAGAAATCAATAAAACCAATGTATTGACTAATAGTCTAGTAGGAACGGAGGTCCATGGTGCATGATTGGAACCTTTTTTTTTAAATATGCTGATGATGTTTTACATTGTCTTGGGTAAAAGAAAAATTTTGTTCCCAAGAAAAATTTCATGCCCACAGGGTCTAAATCCAAGATGGCCACCAAGATGGCCAACCAAAAACATAGGAAATGCCGTGTTTTCGCAAATGACACAAACAACATATATTTTCCATGATTTTGGTAAGCTTTTAAATTTAAGCCATTGAGAACATATTATTGTTATTAAACAAATGAGTTTTTTGGTGAAAAATTAAACATTGTATGAAAAAAAAGACTATATTGATGAAAAAAGGTAAAAAAAACATGTGTTTTTGTCGTTATAACATGTTTCAATTTGTATATGAAAAACAGTTTTGATACAATTATTATACTAAGTACATTTATACAAACCTATGAGACTAAGGAATATAAATATATAATATTTCATGTGAATATTATAATATAAATGTGATTTGTAAGACAAGAAAAGTGGGTGGGGTAAATGACAAATATAAAGATAAAATGCCTAATGTGCATATTGATATATTTTGAGATATATGAGGCTTGTTAACTTGTTATGTTTATGTATTTTGATCTTTTTGATACTTTTAATAGTATGCACAATGTTATGCGCCCGGTAGGGTGGCATATAGCAGTTGAACTGTCCGTCAGTCCGTTCGTTCGTCTGTCCGTCTGTCCGAAAACTTTATCATTGGCCATAACTTTTGCAATATTGAAGATAGCAACTTGGTATTTGGCATGCATGTGTATCTTATTGAGCTGCACATTTTGAGTGGTGAAAGGTCAAGGTCATCCTTCAAGGTTAAAAGTAACAAAACCAAGGGAAGTAACAAGCTTTAAAGGGAGATAATTTATATTTATCATTTGACAGGTACAGATTATTTTCACAAGGGAAATTTTTTACACACAAAAAATCTGCTTAAGATGTGTATTTTTGGGGAGAGGATGAGGGTAAAGTGTCAATGCAGTTTACTAACACTGAAACACTGCATAATACACAAATTCGAGACAAACTCTTAGTCTTTACTAAATTATGAAGTTTCTATATTGTTCTTGTAACATATACTTTCCTTTCTACATTTGTATGTGATTATAGGAAACATATTGCATTCAATCAAGTAAGTAGATTATATCTAATTAAGTTGAGCAACCAAACCAGTTGTGCGTGTGTTGTTTTTTTTAATTTATGAAGTCCTTCCGCGCCTGAGGCTGAATAATGTGTTGACCCGGAGTTGGTGCCATAACTTCTACTAAATTAACTCACTAGACTGTTCTTTAAAAATCAAATAGGAAACTAATCATAAATTGTAAACAACCATAAATTTAAACAAACTGTTGTCTTCACCCAAATTAACCGGTACCATTCCCTTGTAGTTTGTGTCGCCATATCTCGTATTTCTCTGCTTCCTATACAGGGACTAGTTGCTCAAAAAGCAAATTAACTGCAATGGATTGTTCCATGAAAGTATTAATGTGACTAACTTGTTAACCTTCAATATATATATTAATTTGTAGCAAATTTGTTTTCTGGAATTATTTGAAAATATTTGAAAACAAGGGACAAAATTGTCACAAAACCAGGTTTTCATTGTGAAAAAAATCTGATAAAGGGAGACAACTCAAACTGAACTTTTGAAATGAACAAACAAAATTAACCCCCTTTGTAAGTTTGTTTTAAAATAAATCTATTTTTAGTCGTGGCGACCTTGACATTGGAGATATTGACCTGATTCTTTCGTGCGACACACCGTCCCATGATGGTGAACACATGTGCCAAATGATTTTAAAATCTCATAATGAATGACATAGTTATAGCCCAGACAAGCTCATTTATGGCTATTTTTTACCTTTGAACTCAAAGTGTGACCTTGACCTTGGAGATATTGACGTAATTTTTTCGCGCGACACACCGTCTAATGATTGTTAACAAATGTGCCAAATGATTTTAAAATCTCACAAGTTAAAAAGCCGTAAGAATGATATATTGATACATTCTTATAACGTAAATAATACAAAAAACATGCTAATGTCACATCTATGCCGGTGTACAAGATGATCCAGAAAACGCGTATTTCATTGGCCGAGTAAATAGATAAACTGCCCGGACAAGCTTGTTCCGCCCGCCCGCCAGCCCGCCAGCCAGCCAGCCAGCCAGCCCGCCCACATTCGCCAATCTAATAACCAGTTTTTTCCTTCGGAAAACCTGGTTAAAAACATTGCTTTAAAAATAATTATGTGTTGGGACTGAAGTTTATCTTAACAGATGTTTTGAACAACCCCAGCCTGTCCAGCTGATCACACACAACAATGGTGTGCATTAACTAATTCGGATTACTATGAAAGTCTTTGATCACAGGCGCCGCCTCTCTTTTCTGATGTTTAAATACACAAGCCAAGTATACTTCCAAGGGTCGCTAAGTTTGGGAATTTTATATAATTCAGAAATCAATGAGATGAGTAGAGTGTTCTTGTTTATTTTTAAACATATGGCACCTTATTTGTAAATCCGTTAATGTTTTGCGATTCAGCAAAGATTCATTTATCTTTTAAGTGCACAGAAATATGAAATTGCAACCCACTTATTACATCAGCATATACAATTGTAACGTCAACAAAATAATGTGGTTTTTGGTCGATCCACTAGATATGTTTGCATTTTTTGTCCAAAAGACTAGCCCGTGTTACGGATGTGGCCCTTATAACCTGAGGAGGCACACATGTCCAATTTAACTGAGGTACATTTGCATGTTTAACATCATCCTACTTATTCTACTTGTTATGTTTGAGCTGATTTTGGCATACATGTATTCTGAACAAAGTGTTTTGCCAACAATGCCTAGAATGATAATACCATTATTCTATATAATAGGTAAGAAATGACAACATTACACACTGTCTGGCGTCTTCGTTCGAACGGGTGTTTATTTAATTGTATGCATAAACAAGACATGCATATCATACAGTAACAGAGTCATGACAGTTTTCCTTGTACAAGTCGTTTTATACATACGTTAAACAAATTACTAGTGTTGTGATTGTCTAGCTGTCTCACATTAATATCTTAATAAAACAATTTATTTCTTTTTCACAAATTGTAATGCTGTTACCAAGAGTTAGCTCTGTTGTTCCTGCAACTTACTAACTCATTTTCATGAGCAAGAAATCTTGATCTCACAAGTTAAAAAGCCGTAAGAACGATATATTGATACATTCTTATAACGTTAATAATACAAAAAACATGCTTATGTCACATCTATGCCGGTGTACAAGATGATCCAGAAAACGCGTATTTCATTGGCCGAGTAAATTGTTAGTTTTGTGTTACCTTTCATTATCATCAACAACTTTATAACAATAGACTATATATATCACAAGGTTTGTGCATGAATTTAAACGTAATTATAGGGCAAATCTGCTCCTAATCCCCCCACACTAAAAAAACACACGAAATATATGGTAAATGTGCTTTAATATTGTTCTAAATTGGAAGAATGACGTTTGCACTCTATGGTAAAACTATTTCCGCAATGTTGTTTTGTACTTATTACTCAATTATGATTTGCTTAATCGTGCCATTTCGTAAAATAACCGTTTAAATAAGGTATGAAACTATTCGTATCAGAGAGAAGTAGCATGTTTTTGTCATAAACAGTCTTATTAAAGAACAGATGCATAACTTATTTTCAAAATATTTGTGATTCAGTTATTGATTGTATATTGAACAGTCTTTTTTATTCAGGATGCTGACTTGGTTTGACTGAGAGGGGACATTGTTTATTAAAACTCGCTTATTCTAATGGAAAGTATGTATGTTCTGTATAATGATGGAATAACTTATTTTGTTTTCTGTTCTTAGTGTCACCTCCTTGGAATAGGCTCCCGCTCTTTTGGAAAATGCAAACATATCTTTTAGGTCGGTAATAAACCAATATCTAAGTTGCTTTTACGATTTGAATGTCTTGAAAGCAACTGCTTGATTTCATTTCTCAGATATAATTGGCTGGATTTTTTTCTTCACATAGGCAAACAAGTGATCCCCTGCTTCGATGTTCATCATAACATATCAAGGTCCGCATGTTTTCAACTGGGTTGCGATTTTTTTTGGTTCAAAACTACACCAGGTCATAACTTAAATAAAACTGCTCACATTTCCATATTGAAGGTGATTGTATGGTTTTGTACATTAATGTATACAGAAATATTTGTAGAATTGCATTCAATTGCCTAATTTTAAATTTTACACACGATCTTATAAAAATAAAAACAACATAATCACTTTCAAGAGGTTGCAACATTTTCAACAACTTCCATACCATGCAACATGGGTCTTGCAGACAGAAATTAAAGAAATATTTCAAAATATCCATGTGTTTTTTTTAAATATGATTGAAGCCTTTGACCGACCATTTAGACCTATAATCGACCCTGTGGTAGAGTCGCATCTGTGTAAGAAGGGAACGTTTAAATGTGGGCGATGAACCGTGCATGCATGACGCAAAAAGCATGTTTTCAACATTTTGGCACAATGACTGCTTTTCACTCACGACGCATTGACATTTAAGGTCTGACTGATTAAAGCGAGATTATACGATTTTTATATGTGTTGAATTGTCATATATTGATACAAATATGTTATAATAACACACAATATGCAAGAAAATTGATACATTTAAGACTAATTTCATAAAATGCAGCAAATACAAATTAGCGCCCGAGCCGATTGTGACAAGGATAATTCGTACATATTTTCCTACAATAACCCATGCATTCCTCTTTTTAGTAAGTGTTCGTGAGTCGTATGAATCGATATCGCTGCAGGAATTTCAAATGAAACCGTTAAACTAAATTTAGATTCACATCGTACATGCATGATTTACATGCTGGCGAATTCGACTGTACAGCCTTTTTGGATTTCAGAATTAAATATCAGGCTTATTTAGCATTTTTCGACACATGTTCTTCTTAACTTTTATTTTAGTTTATATTGAAATGTATGTATAATAAGTTTTTTACACATTTTATATTAATTAATCAATATTTGACAAGATTGTATATACCCGCTTTAATGAACGCAATTTTTATGTCTCACAACTTTAATTAAACTTTAAATATATTCTCGCTTAGTGTTTTTCTTCATTAAAAGATACAGTGTTAACCGCTTGCTGAACATTATTATAATGCTCCTTCGGATTTGAATGTAAAACTTGTGTATTTTCTAGATGAGAGATACACAATAACTTCACATATAAATCTAGCTCTTGATGGATATTTGCAATTTATTATTAGTTTCCAATTTGATTTTTAATGAACAGTCTAGTGAGTTAAATTAGTAGAAGTAATGGAACCAACTCCGGGTCCACACATTATTCAGCCTCAGGCGCGGAAGGACTTCATACAATTAAAAAAACACATACGCACAACTTCATAATTTAATAAAGACTAAGAGTTTGTCTCGCCATTGTGTATTATGCAGTGTTTCAGTTTAAGTAAACAGCATTGACACTTTACCCTCATCCCCTCCCCCCCAAAAAATACACATCTTAAGCAGATTTTTTGTGTTTAAAAATAACAATCTTTTTTTTCAAAACAATTTGTTTTATTGGATAATTTAAATGACATCTTACAACAGTGTTTTTCATTAGAGGGATTTTAATGCGTAAGCTATGTGCATACAATTATATGATCTTGTATCCTATTTTTATTAACAATACTGTATGAGTAAGTGGAATTAGCTTCTAATTACATGCGATGTACATGCACTAATCAGTACGAAAATAAACCCATATATCCGTGAACATAACAAGTTTAATAATTATATATTATCTTAAAATATATCTACATGCACATTAGGCATTTTTTCTTCAGATTGTCATTTGCCCCATCCATGTTTATTTTCTTGTATATAATAATCATGGATTATATTGACATAAAATAATATATCATTTTATTCCTAAGTCTCTTTATGGTTTATATATGCAGTTGACATGTTAATTTCATCCAAAAAGCTTTTTAGGTAATACTTGAACAGGTATTTGTGTACCAATTTAACATGTATTTAATCATGTTTTCATATAAAATATTCATGTGATATATTTCATAAAAAACAGTTAATTGATGTAGCTTTTTTTAAATAATATGTTATACACTCCTTAAATAAAAAAGCTTACCAAAATGGTCAAAATTAGACGTTGTTTGTGAAATTCGTGCACACTCAGTATTTTATATGTTTATGGGCAGCCATCTTGGAAGCCATCTTGGCTTTAAAAACCATGTGATCAATAAGTTTCGTGGGTACTAAAAATAATGTTTTACCCCAAAAAATGTAAAGTATCATCAGCATTTTCAAATAAAATCTTAGAATCATGCAGCGTGAGCCCCTGATACTACTAGAGCTCATTGTGAGAGATTTTATACCCATTTTTTATAAATAATTTTTATCTTTATTTTTACAATTATAATAAAGAGAACATGAAATTTATGTTTAAAAACAAGAAATGTGTTTGTCAGAAACACAATGCCCCACTCTATCGCCGCTTTTTTTAAATAATTATTATATCCCTTTAAAAATATTACTTCCCCGAGTGAAAATAATCTGTACCTGCCAAATGATAAATAAAAATTATCTCCCTTTAAAGCTTGTTACTTCCCTTGGTTTTTTTTTTTACCTTTAACCTTGAAGGATGACCTTGACCTTTCACCACTCAAAATGTGCAGCTCCTTGAGATACGCATGCATGCCACATATCAAGTTGCTATCTTCAATATTGCAAAAGTTATGGCCAATGTTAAAGTTTTCGGACGGACGGACGGACAGACGAAAGGAGGGACAGTTCAACTGCTATATGCCACCCTACCGGGCGCATAACAATGTGCATAAATATCAAAATACATAAACATAACAAGTTTACAAGCCTCATATATCTCAAAATATATCAATATGCACATAAGGCAATTTTTCTTTATATTTGTCATTTACCCCACCCACTTTTCTTGTCTTACAAATCACATTTATATTATAATAGTCACATGAAATATTATATATTTATATTTCTTAGTCCCATAGGTGTGTATAAATGTACTTAGGATAATAATTGTATCTAAACTGTTTTTCAGATACAAATTGAAACATGTTATAACGACAAAAACACATGTTTTTTACCTTTTTTTCATTGATATAGTCATTTTTTTCATACAATGTTTAATTTTTCACCAAAAAACTTATTTGTTTAATAAGAATAATATGTTCTCAATGGCTTAAATTAAAAAGCTTACCAAAATCATGGAAAATATATGTTGTTTGTGTCATTTGCGAAAAAACGGCATTTCCTATGTTTTTGGTCGGCCATCTTGGCGGCCATCTTGGATTTAGACCCCGTGGGCATGAAATTTTTCTTGGGAACAAAAATTTTCTTTTACCCAAGACAATTTAGAACATCATCAGCATATTTAAAAAACAAGATGTGTTTGTGAAACACTATGTCCCCGTATGTGACGTTTGACCTTGAAGGATGACCTTGACCCTTCACCACTCAAAATGTGCAGCTCCATGAGATACACATGCATGTCAAATAAAAATTGCTAGCTTCAATATTGCAGAAGTGACATTACATGAGCAATTTTGACCCATATATTTGACCTTGAAGGATGACCTTGACCTTTCACCACTCAAAATGAGCAGCTCCATGAGATACACATGCATGCCAAATAGTGTATCAAGTTGCTATCTTCAATATTGCAAAAGTACTCATAAAATGAGCGATTTTGGCCACATATATTTGACCTCTGACCTTGAAGGATGACCTTGACCTTTCACCACTCAAAATGTGCAGCTCCATGAGATACACATGCATGCCAAATATCAAGTTGCTATCTTGAATATTGAAATATTGCAAAAGTGTACATTAAATGAGCGATTTTGACCCATATATTTGACCTTTGACCTTGAAGGATGACCTTGACCTTTCACCACTCAAAATGTGCAGCTCCATGAGATACATATGCATGCCAAATATCATGTTACTATCTTCAATATTGCAAAAGTTATTGCAAATGTTAAAGTTGGCGCAAACCAACAGACCAACCAACAGACCAACAGACAGGGCAAAAACAATATGTCCCCCACTACTATAGTGGGGGACATAAAAAGGTTCCAATCATGCACCATGGACCTCCGTTCCTACTAGACTATAAGTTTCACGATGATTGGGCCAAAAATGTGACTTCTATAGTGTTCGATCACACGGTTTCTCTCTAGTCACATAAGGAAAACTGCCCCCTCCCTGGCAGCCATGTTTTTTGACCGATCGGGACCATTTGCGAACTCATCTTAGATATATATAAAACCAATCTTTACACCAAGTTTCATGATCATTGGGCAAAAAATGTGACTTCTAGGGTGTTCACAAGCTATTTTTACAATATAAATATAAGAAAATAGCCCCCCCCCATGTTATTCAACTGACCGGAACCATTTTCAAACTCAACTCTCATATCAAGGAACCAAATGTTCTGACCAAACTTCATGAAAATTGGGCCAAAAATGTGACTTCTAGAGTGTTCACATGTTTTCACTATATACATATAGAGAAAAATGCCCCACCCACTGACGGCCATGTTTTTTCACAGATCTGGACCATTTTCTAACTCATCCCAGATATCAATAAAACCAATGTTTTGACCAACTTTCATGATGATTGGGCAAAAATTGTGACTTCTAGAGTGTTTACAAGGTTTCTCTATAGCCAAATAAGGAAAACTGCCCCGCCCACTGGCGGTCATGTTTTTCAACGGACCGGAACCAATTTTGAACTCAACCAACATATTATTAAGACAAATATTTTGACAAAGTGACATGAAGATTGGGCATAAAATGTGACTTCTACAGTGTTTACAAGTTTTTTCTTTTTTTTTGACCTAGTGACCTAGTTTTTGACCCGGCACGACCCAGTTACGAACTCGACCGAGATTTCATTATGACAAAGCTTCTGACCGAGTTTCATGAAGATCAGACAATAAATGTGGCCTCTAGAGTGTTTACGAACAAATGTGGATGGACGGACGGACAGATGGACAGACGACGGACAAAGACCGGTCACAAGAGCTCACCTGAGCAAGCAGGTGAGCTAAAAAAATACATAAAAATGAGAAAGTGTTGTCCCTGATTAGCCACTTTAGTAAGTGTCCCAAATAAAAAGTGAGGGCATACTCCATTGCCAACACATATTAGAACCTGATATTGATCAGGTCAGACAGATAAAAGGTCACAAGACATAAAGGATTTTAAAAAGTGGTAATGGCGGTTGCAGATATGTAGGAATAGACAAAACAATGTCTTAATGACCTGCATATAGAAAATGTTTAAAATAACATTTTAACTCAGAATCAAGGAAACATTTACGCAAAATATTTAGTAAAATAAAGCTCACACATAAAAAAACAGTGTTCTCTTTAACAATAGCCGAAATTTTAACGCTAGATGTGGTCTGGTAACATTGATTTAAGGAGATACAAAATGCTCATTTTTATTTTGTATGCTACAATATGTATTAATTTCACGCCACAATACCCGAACATTTACGAGCAAACACAAGACTGGCTTCTGGCAGCATCGGAGGACATTGTATTCGTGACAACTACGTTGTGCTTCTGAAGCTGCTCGAAGACAATCTCACGCTCGCTTGTAAATGTTTGTACATCGTATCCAGAATTTCACATAAAATTTATTGTGACAAAAAACAAACAAAAAAACTAGCAGATTGTATGGCGTAAAATATATAGTTCCAGACCACATCCAACATTAAAATTTAGGCTATTGCTATAAAAAACTTTGGTTGTTCAGGTGTTGACTTTATTTTTTTGAAATATTGTATGAAATAGTCTTTGATTTTGAGTGTTTATGGGCTTTTAATTCAAATATTAAAGAGATGAAATATATTTTTGAGGTAAGGGTGATATAAGAATAAGAGGCTCAACAACAAGGCTATTTAACACCATGAAAGATAGTAAGCTTTCTCTCTGCTTATGTTTTCAAGCGGACTCACTGATATTTTGGTTCCTGACTCTCCATTGATGCGGTACATGTGCTTGTGGAACTCGGGCCCATGACCATCATGATCCTACAAAACCAGACAAGAACTAATATTTAAGAATATAAACTTTAGCACTAGCCAAAAGGTTACAATACCCGCAATAAGAAAAACAGGTAGGCGGGTTGATCATATAAATATTTTTTAAGCGGGCCTTTTTTAATCAAATTTAATGAATGGAAGATAATTCCGTAAAATACTTGCACTTAAAATTCCCAAGTTGTTTTCTGTTAGATTAAATGTCACATATCTATGGCATTTTCCCTTCTGATTTAAAACATATTATATTACCTCATACTATAATAAAGTAAATGTTTTAATATCAATACTTAATGCAAAACAATACACACATTATTAGGAGACAATTTTTATTGAAGTTGATAAACTTGTCAAATATTTGGCCTACAACAAAAAGAAGAAAGTCATATTGACTTACCTTATTATTATCAGTAATAAACAGGTATGCATGGATCATTTCATGCTGAAAGGAAAATATCATACATTGGTTATTTAATGTTTGCAAAGCATAAGTACTGCACTTTGTTCAACATGTTAATGATTGTTACAAACTTATCAAAGTTTATCGAGTGATGCCAGCTATTTTAGCAGGTTCCATAGCTATTAGAAGTTATTAATTTGATAACAAAATCTCTAATTAATTACTGACTTGTCACTGTAAGAATTCCTTTCTAAACTGTAATCTTCAAATTACGGTCATTATAAAGCTGTGAAAGTTTAAGCAATATCCACCCAGTAGTTAGAAGGATTTGAATTTAAACAAGAGCTGTCAGAGGACAACGTCCTCGACTATTCGAGTGCTTGACAGTATAACGTAAGCCATCATGGGGAAATAATTATTCATATACAATAATTTATTAGACGATCTTTCAAAAATAAAAAAAGGAAAAAAAAAAATTTTTTTTGGGGGGGGGGGGGTTGTGAGGGGGTATAATGTGGGATGGGGTCATTTATTAGACGATCTTTCAAAAATAAAAAAAGGAAAAAAAAATAATTGGGGGGGAGGGGGTAGGGGGGTGGGGGGGGGGGTGAGAAGGGGGTATAATGTGGGGTGTGGTAATTTATTAGATGATGTTTAAAAAAAAAAGGGGAAGGGTAGGGGGGGTGGGGGGGGGGGGGTGAGAGAGGGGTATAATGTGGGGTGGGGTAATTTATTAGATGATGTTTAAATAAAAAAATTGGGGGGTGGGGGGTGGGGGGGATTCTGGTTAGGGGCGTGGGGTATTGTTTGGGTGGCATCCATTGTGGTATTCAGGTAAGTGTTGTTTTGTCAAAGTTATAATAAAATGTGATCATAAATGAAGTTATGGCAATTTAAGCAAAATGTTCAATTATCTAAGCGTAAAAGGGGCCATAACTATGTCAAAATGCTTGATACAGTGGTCTGCTCTTGTTTATAGGTTGGGGTCATGTTGGTAAACAAGTATGCAAAATATAAAAGCAATATGTCAAAGGATATAGGAAATATTTGGGGTAGTACGCAAACTATAACATTGATATATCAATAATGTGCATGTTCTAAGTATAAAAGGGGCAATAATTCTGTCAAAATACTTGATACAGTTGTCTGCTCTTGTTTATAGGTTGGGGTCATGATGGTAAACAAGTATGCAAAATATGAAAGCAATACGTAAAGGGACATTGAAAATATTTGGGGTAGTACGCAAACTTTAACATTTGCTGCATATTCTAAGTGGAAAAGGGGCCATAATTATCAAAAAATGCTTGATAGAGTTGTCTGCTCTTGTTTATAGGTTGGGGTCATGTTGGTAAACAAGTATGCAAAATATGAAAGCAATATGTCAAGGCACAATGAAAATATTTAGTGTAGTATGAAAACTTTAACATTTGCACGCTAACGCAGACGCAAACGCTAACGCCGGGGTGAGTAGGATCGCTCCACTATATATATTTTATATATAATAGTCGAGCTAAAAATTTAATATTCTATAATGGAAAAAACAGACAAAGGGCCATAATAATGTTAACACTTGATGCAGCTGATTTTCCTGTCTTAACAATCAGCTACAAATTAGGCTCATTCAACTGTGAAAGTAAAAGCATACGTATATGCAGACCAGAGTATTTCTTAATAGCTCTACCTCAGACTTAGTTTTGGCATAAAAAATAATTACCATGGATTTTGCACAAACTTAAGAAATATAACTAGAGGCTGAATATTGCTGAATACAGTTGAATGTTTTATATATAGCATTATTAAAACCAAACAAATTAAATATTTACAAGAAGTGTTTCAACAAGATCTTTTCTGGGTCGCAGTTTCAACAATGGCACACTAAGTCGCACCGAACACAATCCACCTCTTCCCTCATAACAACACAGACCAGCACATCTGAAAAAAGTAGCACAAAATTGATGACAGGTTTATTATTGGTATAATTTCTACGTAATTCATGTACATGTGTAAGGCATATCGAGTCCAGTAATTGAAATTGGCCTATTATTCATTGTTACTGAAAACCAAGTATATGTCAAAAGCCCACCTATATAATTGTATGGCTTTTGCTTATATTAAATACTGAATACAATCTTTAGTACACTTAAGATTAATTTTTAAGAAGTATTTATTTAAGAAAAAAATTTCAAGTCTTTTTTTTAATACACTTACTTAAACATTTATTATGTCAATAATTAAGAAGGTCACAGGTGTGAGAAAATCCGTTGTATTGCTTAGTATAGGTAAAATCTTAAGGGATGAAATGTACATCAAATATCAGTATGAGCAGTGGACATTGATGTCTGCGATAATGTTAAAAGCTCAATGAAGTGTGCAATTTGTTCAAATAGCACAAAAAATGTGCAAGGAAATTTTTCGTCATTTCTAATATCATCCCATTAATACTACCTCACAAATGTATAAAGAGTAGGAACATTCATTGTTAAATATGCGTCTATATTTATATTCAAATTTTAATGGATCTTAAAACATGCAGAACAGTTCAGACATTATGTTTAAAACCTTAAGAAGTAAAAGAGACCCTTTTACTTGTATCATGGACGAACCATCTTTCGAACCTCTTAATTTTTGACATGTCAAATATAGTGATGATTAAGATTGAAAATAGTGAAACATATTAATAGGAACTCTTGAAATAACTTGTTTCTAAATGGCTGGCAACTTTAATTGTTATGTTAATCCTCTTTTGATAACAGATTTTTTTCAAGTTTCCAGCACCACCATATCATGTAAAACTTTCAATGCCGCCCAAACAACGAGTATCTGCTTTCTAACCCTTCAGTGTACACCATTAAAAATTAATTCGCCCCATGATTTGACCATGGTCACGTGACTTATTACAGCAGCTGATTTGTGTAAATTGTCATGCAAAGTTGCAAACGAAAATAAGACCATGTTTTTATAAGTTTTTTTTTAATGAAAATCATTGCATATGTAAAAAGCATTAAGAAATACTATGATTTTTACGTGTTATATGATTAATCTACTTATTCTACAGGTTTTTGACACATTTTCGTCGATTTGCTGATACCTGCAAGTTGGCGTAAACAAATTACTTTTACACAAAAAACGGTGATGAACTGCTTGTGCGTGCATGCGTATGAAATGTAAACAAATGAAGGGTTCGAAAAGAGCTGAGGTTCGAGAAGAAGTACTTTAACTATATGTAATTTAGATGCTTTTGTATGTTGTATCACAAATGACAATTTCATCACATTAAACCTACAAAGTCATTCTTGGGCTCCATTTTACTTCGATTCCCGACAACCGTCCCCAGAAAAACCTGTCATTAAACTGAAGGAACAGTGCCCGAATGTCCGGATTCGGATCGGTCATTTCCCAGAATGGATCCACCAACGACTTGGGTTCTTTGCTATATTGTCCGTCGGAATTTGTAATTTGACTGTCTGTGTCTCCTGAGAATATCTCTGATTGAAGCCGCAGTGCCAACGCGTAATCTTCGTCCATTTTTAAAGTCAAACCCCATTATACAACGTTACCCGCGATTACTCAATTATCTGGTTCCGGTTGTGAATTGGATACTCTCAGTTTTGTACGTGAGTAATTGTTGATTGGTTTTTCTGAAGTGGAAGATGGTTATGTGAAACAAACTGATATGTTGACAACCAGTCAATAATCTATGCAGCGGAAGTTCTAATCGCATACCGAAGTAAAAAGAAAGATTTTAAGAAAAAGTGTTGTTTTGTAAACTTCTTTGAATTCCTTAATTCTCGCGTTACGCGGTCAATTACAACCAACTTAATTTGTGCCAAAATAACAGCTGAATAAGTTTTACATGAGGTAATGTATGACAATTTGCATTGAATTTATTATGTTTACAATATTTATTACATTGGCAACCAAATTTCCAACATACATATTTTTTTGGATACAGCTGGCGATTATATCGTGGGAGTTTAGAGTCACAACATAAGCACTCTTTTGGTTAAAATTTAACATCTCAAAGTAACCGTGGAGGGAAAGTGTGCTTGGTAAAGGTCACAAATGATGACAAATCCTCAACAGCCTGAACACTAGATCTAGCATGGTTTTCTACCAAACAAGCTAAACTGGTGACTGGTTCTAGCCAATTCTCACTGCAAGTCACCTTATAACAGTCACCTTATGACATTACGGCTGACGTTCAGGAAATCATGCTTTTTGCTTCTGAAAACAATTAAGTTACCACGGAGGAAAATTTTGGAAGAGGGGTTGGGCTCTAACTCAAAATAGCATTAACACTAGCACAGCACTCTCGATACCAACTGTTCTTGCCCACATCAGTCCTTTTTCTGACCATTTTGGGAAAAAAATGCATTTTTGGGATTGGGATTTCTTTTGCACAAAAAAGTCCACTGATTTGAGAAAAACTAATTCTTTAATTTTGAGTGTTAATGGGGCTTTAACACACCTGATTTACATGCAGTGCAAGTACCGGTACAATTCATTTATACCAACAAGATAACATTTTGAAAGTTTTTTTCTTATCATTATGAACAGGTGGCGTTGTTTTGGTTTCCGGACGTTTCCCCCCTAGGTCATTTCCTCCCCCAGACGTTTCCCCCCCACATCGTTTCCTCCCCAGACGTTTCCCCCCCCATTTTAGTTGTAGTGCAGACGTTTCCCCCCCAATAAATTTATCATTGTTTGGTTGAAGTATATTCTTGATTTACTATCAAAATGATTATTTTGTTTATGAAGTCTTTTATCTATGAAGCAGCTTGTTTAATTTTTTTTTGGTTTTATAAATCATTTTTTTGGTTTAACTGTGAATGGAATGCACTTACATCAATTTTTTTGACACATAAAATGCACTCAATTTTAATACTAATCGATAAAGTGATTTTTTTTCACTTTATTACAAATAACTACTGCTAATATACATTTACATAAATGGGGGTGAAACGTCTAGGGAGGAAACGTCTTGGGGGGGAAACGTCTGCCACCCGTTGTTTTGAAGATACCATGGAATGATTTAATAGATATAGAATGATAAGAATGCTGCTATTGAATACTTGTTGATTATATGAGTGTTGAGGCCAAGAACAAGTACAACATAAATGCCACAAATGTGTTTAACAGGAATGGTATTAACAATTGAAGAGTCTGCGTATCGTAAAGAATAATGTCCTATTGGAATTAAACATTAATGAGCTGAACAAATTAATAAAAACATGGAATAGTATCTGGATTAAAAAAACAGCCTGCTTAGTCAATTGTTTAGAACAAGAAGTGGTCTCTTAGGTTCTAATTTGTAGTTTCATACCAATTTTTGTATCTGTTGCATATATTTTTACAAATTGTCTTTTTTAAATTTGTATAAAATATATTAATTATTTATTAAATAATATAAATTGCTGCCTACAGTTTATAAATATTCAGGGTTGTCATTATGATCGTAAACAAAGGATTATTTTGGAAAAGTAACCGATTCGGCTGGGGGTCAAGGCCTAGGCCCCCTTGTAGGTCCAGGGTAAGGCCCTGGTAAGGGGGTCAGGGGGGCAAAGCCCCCCGACCGAAAACGAATTCTAGACACATTTTAGGGACAAAATACTGCTATTCTCAGAGCATAAAAAGTTAAAATGAGGTCTAAAAAGAATAGAAAATTTTAAGATTTTCACATGTTAAGTAAACTGTACAATGTAAAAACATATTATATTGATAGATCTTTGCATGTTCCAATTCTATCCATTACTCGATAATCCGGTATAATTACGATTTCTTTTTTTCAAAACCAAATAACGGCAAATATTGACGATGAATGTCGTCCACCATTTAACGCAAGTGCATATACAAATTGAATTGTGGGATTGGGGAATCCCCATTTAACATGCGTGAATCACGTGACGCGATTTGAGAGCATTGAAAATCGTTTATGTTTAGTAATTACGACAAATCGACGACTAAACTGTTACATGTACCTCCTTTCAGAAAAGTTTGCGAAAGTGAAATTCTGAGAATAAAGATGCTCCTTCTTTTAAATTTTACCAAGTACTTTTCATTCCGGATTGTGATATAACTTGTCAGGTCATTCATGCATGTATACCTATAAATATGCATAGTTTGGCAATCTCAAAACACGTTATTTACCTACTTATTACATTATGTGTTATGCCCATTTGTATAACAAAATACATTATTTAATTGAAGTATTTTCAAATGCGTATAGTTAAATGTGTTATCCGAAATCATTTCCAGATTTCATTATTCACGGAAAATTAAGAAAATTCTAGCAACAGAGACACATTTCTCGTGTTTTTCATGCACAGATGAAAATCATGCCAAAATGAGACTTCATGTATAACATCACGTCATTCTTCATCGGGGAAAGCATGGACTTTAAAGGGGCCTTTTCACAGATTTTGGCATTTTTTAACTAATTCATTAAATGCTTTATATCGATAAATGTAAACATTGGATCGTAAAAGCTCCAGTAAAAAATCAAGAATAAAATTAAAAAAAGGAAAAGAACATTGCACGGACCAGGTTTCGAACCAGTGACCCCTGGAGTTCTGCCAGAGTCCTGAAGTAAAAACGCTTTAGCCTACTGAGCTATTCCGCCGATTACACTAGTTGATGTATTTTTTACCTTATATAAGCAATCTTCGTAGTTTCACAAAATTTAACGACAAAAACAGAACTCTCCAAATTATTCAATCGTTTCGCGTTGCAACGCTTTATAATTTTTAGGTTTTAAAATCGTCAAAAGATGCATATAATGGCTATATTAGACCATCGTAAATGTTCAGTATTACTGTTTCCTCACAAATATCATAACTAAAACGAAAATTTGCGAATCTGAAACAACTTTTTTCAATTTTGTCAATTTACCAAAGCGTGAAAAGATCCCTTTAATATTTAGATGCTAAATAACAACTTCGTTACGCAGAGGTCGCTAATATATTTTATTTTGGTAGAAAATCGAAGAGCATTTTTTAATATGTGGAAACTTTTTCTCTAACCAAAAAAACTAATTAATTACGCTCTACATTGCTACATTCGTTGAGATACGGTCAGTAATACTAGTAATCTGTGAAATGTACAGCTATTTGATACAATTTCGCGTGGGGTCGGCGTGTATTCGGCTGCCTGAGCGCTGATTGGTTGACGTGCTTACCAAGAAGAATTTGATTGACAGCTGGAAAAATTAATATTTGGCACTCGCTGAGAAATTCATTGAAAACAGTAGTTCTTAGGCGGAGTTAATGTACTGACTGAATGGGCGTCGCTCTACCATACCACGGTTATTCCTCGTCATTTATTGTCGGTTTGCGTGATCACAACTTCCGATAGCAATTTTAAAGATTCAGGAAAAACAACCGATTTTCTGGCGATTTTAACCGATGAATTCGATCGGCAATCGGTTAATAATGACAACCCTGAATATTCAAATTACATTATTACTGTAAAATTTACACACAGCTTTTTTTGATACAGAAATAATGATAGAAAGTATGTTTTTTAGCATTAATTTTAGACAAAGCCTTTATACATGTATTTTGCAAAAGTTCTGTTCTGAAGAAATTTGTGAGGAATTGCACAGTAAATTATTTTTTTATATTTTTTTATGTGTTTGATTCTTGCTTAAATGTGCGTAAATCACACATACAAAAAAAAATGCACAAATAAAAAATGTTGTGCACATACCCACGCAAACATAAAAATAATGAAGGCATAAGATGAGAATTAACAAAAGCCCTTTTCTGTTAAAAAGACAACGATATTGGCTACAGTATTTAAGTAGTATTATGAGGGGTAGTAAATTTGCCGAAAATGAAGTTTGGTTGGTTGACTTGTATGAGTTAATTTGTTAATACATAAGCATGTAATTGTATTGATGTAAAACTTAGCATAGTTTAACATTTAACTTCTCGGAAATGAGCAGCCGAAGTTTTCTGCATTCAGCTTTGTATCAAAATGAAATTTAATTCAGCAATCAGATTAAAATATTTCAACATATGTTGTACCAAAAACAAATCAAACCAGTTCCCATATAGAAATAAGATGGCTTCACTTTAATAAGGGGGAAACAGGTTCTGAATTACTGTCAAGAACATGGTGCTTTACTTATTATTTAAAAGTGACAATTATCAATGATCGATTTTGGTAAGCTTTAGTTAAGGGGGTATATGGGAACACTATTGTTATAAACGTTATTTAAAAAATCAATTGAATTGGATTTTAGATAGCATTTTACTTTAGACACAATAAGCATTAATAAAAATGGTGTAAATTTTGTCCTCTACCCTGGTAATATTGATAGTTTCTAATACTATGATGTGATTCCCTCAAATATTATTCATGAACATGCACATGAGGTCTTACTGTTCTCATTGATGTCACTGATCAGACATTTGTGTCAATACGTTTTTTAGAAGGATGTGTGGAGTATAGATATACAACACCTTCAATTACCAATATAAAATAACAAGGAATATCTTTTAAAAGATAAACGGCATTTATTGCGGTTGGTGTTTGTGAAAGATAAAGAAGTAAAAAATGAGTTGAAAGAAAGCGAATGCCTTTGTCTGTGCAGTTCTTAGCCGCATCACATGTAAATTGATTACGGGATGTTGCGCCATATTTTGTGGCTTATAATACAGAACCGAACTACAAAAGGAGAATGAACGTGAAATGAAAACATACAAGTTAACTGGCCACACATGAAATATTTATGCGCATGTTCTTTGAACAGACCTGTTTTAGTGGATTGTCTGACATTGGTATTTGATTTGAATTTTAAAAGTATGGGAAAAAAATAATCATCGCCCTCATGTTTAATAAAGTGATTAATGTGGTGGAATAAATCTTATTAATTATATAAGGATCTATTATTGACATACCATAATTATATCATCGAATATCTTCATTTAAGATATTTCTGGTCAAAATAAATTTCAACATCACTTAGTGAACGCGCTAGCATATATGAAATGATTCTTTCACTAACTGTGAACTGACCCGTCTACCCTGCCAGTTGGAATGCGATGCATTAAAGTGAGGTCATGATTCCACTGCTGGAACAACGGCTTGTTTAAAACTTATTACTTTTACATGTTTATGGTCAATTCATAAACACTTTAAACTATTGTGGTCAAATCAATATCAGGATAGGGAACAACAATACTTTTATGATCTTAAATATACTAGTACACAGAATGCATTATGGTAGTAAGGCCAAGACAAAATAATGTTGTGGTTCAGGCTACTGGCCCAAAAAAATTAGGGTAGGTAGGTAGGAAAATCATTTTATTTTTTAACCAGGTTTTCTGAAGGAAAAAACTGGTAATTAGATTGGTGAATGTCGGCTTGTGGGCTGGCGGGCGGGCGGAACAAGCTTGTCTGGGCCATAACTTTGTGGTTCATTGTGAGATTTTAAAATCATTTGGCACATTTGTTCACCATCATTAGACGGTGTGTCGCGCGAAAGAATTACGTCGATATCTCCAAGGTCAAGTTCACACTTTGAGTTCAAAGGTCAAAAATGGCCATAAATGAGCTTGTCCGGGCCATAACTATGTCATTCATTGTGAGATTTTAAAATCATTTGGTACATTTGTTCACCATCATTGGACGGTGTGTCGCACTAAAGAATTATGTCAATATCACCAAGATCAAGGTCACCAAAGTGTTTTATCCAGGCCGTTTTAGCGTGGCGCGGCGCCACGCCGCTTTTTTGAAGCGCCTCGCTGCCCCTTTCAAAGCAAATTAGCGCCACGCTGCCCTTTTCAAAGGCCGCCGCCCTGTTTTCCGCCGTGTGCGACCTTATTGATAACATCTTAATTGCCTCTTAACCAAGCTTCTAAGCCGACTATTATCAGAGAAGATTCGCGCGGTTGTGAATACGTCATGCGTGAATAACCATGTGCCAATGTCAATCGATAATTTCAGTGGCTTTGTAACACTAATCGGTCCGTATACAATCGTGAACAGTTACTTAGGAGACTTGATGAAAACCTCGATGTTATCACGTGGAAATTGTGCATTTCATGCATAATTCAGTTATATCAAAACATTTATTTTTACGCGTAATTAAATTAATAAAAAAACACCAGTTGTATCTGTAAAATATTGATTTGATTTCAATTTAATGCAAATCAGTTTTAAGTTAATAAAAATTAATTTTATACAGGGCTTGCACTAAGCGGCGTACGGCCGTATATTATGCCCGATAATTGTTTCCATACGCCGATTACAAAACCCCATGACGTCCACTGTACTTCCTGAAAATTGGCCATACGCCGAAAATAGCACCCCGTGACATATTAAAGCTGTCGATTTAAATAACGCTCCGCCTCCTATCCAATACAATTGGCACAGGCTCATATTAAAGCTGTTGATTAAAATAACGCTCTGCCTCCTATCCAATACAATTGGCGCAGGCTCACAGTAGATGTGTGTTGATGACTTGTAGCAGACGACAATCTTAACACGTTTGCTGTTCACGGTTAGGCAGACCGCGCTTAATTGGAGCACGTGCTTGTTTATTGTCACGATGTTTTGATTACAATAACGTGTGAATGTCGGCAAAGAAGTTGATACCCCGTCTTGGACCCTGTTTGGCCAAAAGTTGTTAATTGTTGTAACAGTAGTAGGCCTGCACCATTGGTTCAATTAAGAACATTATGACCCGTTTGTAACTTTTCAAAATATGTTAATTGGCAAACACAGATATGAATTTTACAAAAATATTGAACTTGTACCACTTATCATTCGTGTTTAGAATGTCGCAACGTACGCTTTCCGATTTTGGCATTCCACTTTCGACGAAACGTAAATTAGAAATTTATGCAAATTGCGTTGTAAGCAAAACAATTATATCGGAGACCAATTAACGTGTATTGAATTAATTGACAATGAACATAAGACAGTACGGCGCTGTTCCTTGTTACACTTTTTGCGAAATAAAATGTACACAATACAACACGTGGTCATGAAAACAATGTCATTACGCAGAACTTTCTGACTATTCAACAAAGTGTTAGTGTTTGTGAATCTCCATTTAAGATGCATATAAAGGACTTGTTTGTGCAATGTGTGTAACGTTTTAAATATAAATAATTGTTTAAGAGGGTAACTCATTTAACAGTATTCTAAGACTTCTTTGAAAAGCTATAGTTTGTATAAGATATATATCCTATGGTGTTTAATCTTGTTTTTTGTTACTACATGAAAATATAAAACACATAATAAAATATACATTCTGGATTTTGTTGGTTTAATTATTTAACAATAAATCTCAAAACTATACATACAATGTTTGTGTGTAAAAAAGCTTGTTATTAAGTCACTATACAGATATATTTGTGCCCTTTTTATGGATGTCACGCGCTAAAGTGCCCTTTTTTGAAATTTTGCACCACGCCCTTTTTCCTTCCTGTATAAAACACTACACCATGACTAAAAATAGATTTATTTTGAAACAAAGGGGGTTAATTATAAACAATCAGTTCAGTTTGAGTTGTCTCCCTTTATCAGACTTTTTTTCAAATTGAAAACCTGGTTTTGTGACAATTTTGTCCCTTGTTTATTTTTTATTATGTTGAACGGCTTTTTTCCAATACATACGTAGGTCTAGCACAAAAACCATTTAAACTGCTGATTAGGATGAATGGTCAATTCATGGCTTCAACTTGGCTGTAGCCATGCATTTACTTTTTATCCTTATCAAAAACAAACTTCAGAAAATACTGTAAATTTTGATGGATAAAAGCCTGAAAATACTTTGAAGAACATGGCTTAATTACTAAGGCTAACATCTGTTTTAAAGTCATTATACCTAAACTAAAGGCTTTAAAAGCCCTGAATTCCGGAGCATGGTCGCACTTTATATGTTCAACATACAATAAAATTGACAAAGAAGATGATTTCTCCTTTGCGTCGCAGACGCTCTATGCATTTAATACGTAAAGCGCGTCGCCGATGAGGCTAATGGTGGGCGCGTAAAAATGGCTGCAAAATTATAGGCTCAGTCGGGGAACCGTAACCACAACATTATTTTGTTTTGGCCTAATTACTAAATATTAGAACATAGCCTTTAAGTACAAACAGTTTGTTTTTTAGCTCACCTGTCACGAAGTGACATGGTGAGCTTATGTGACCGTGTGATGTCCGGCGTCCGTATGTGTGTGCGTGTGTCCGTCAACAATTTGTTTGTGTAGACAGTAGAGGTCACAGTTTTCATCCAATCTTTATGAAATTTGGTCAGAATGTTTATCTTAATGAAATCTGGGTTGGGAATGTATTTGGGTTATCTGGGGTCAAAAACTAGGTCACTAGGTCAAAAACTAGGTCACATAATAGGTCAAATAATAAAAAAACCTTGTGTAGACAATAGAGGTCGCAGTTTTCATCCAATCTTTATGAAATTTGGTCAGAATGTTTATCTTGATGTATCTGGGTTGTGATTGTATTTGGGTCATCTGGGATCAAAAACTAGGTCACTAGGTCAAAAACGAGGTCAAATAATCGAAAAACAGTGTGTAGACAGAAGAGGTCACAGTTTTCATCCAATCTCTATGAAATTTGGTCAGAATGTTAATTTTGATGAAATCTGGGCTGGGATTGTATTTGGGTCATCTGGGGTCAAAAACTAGGTCACTAGGTCAAAAACTAGGTCAAAAAGTAGAAAAACCTTGTGTAGACAGTAGAGGTCATAGTTTTCATCCAATCTTTATGAAATTTGGTCAGAATGTTTATCTTGATAAAATCTGAGTTGGGATTGTATTTGGGTCATCTGGGGTCAAAAACTAGGTCACTAAGTCAAAAACTAGGTCAAATAATAGAAAAACCTTGTGTAGACAATAGAGGTCGCAGATTTCATCCAATTTGTATAAAATTTGGTCAGAATGTTTATCTTGATGAAATCTGGGTTGGGATTGTATTTGGGTCATCTGAGGTCAAAAACTAGGTCACTAGGTCAAATAATAGAAAAA
This sequence comes from Dreissena polymorpha, assembly GCF_020536995.1. Taxonomy (NCBI): domain Eukaryota; kingdom Metazoa; phylum Mollusca; class Bivalvia; order Myida; family Dreissenidae; genus Dreissena; species Dreissena polymorpha. Next base: position 22,495,779 of record NC_068357.1, read on the forward strand.
CCGTCAACAATTTGTTTGTGTAGACAGTCAAGGTCACAGTTTTCATCCAATCTTTATGAAATTTGGTCAGAATGTTTATCTTGATGAAATCTGGGTTGAGATTGTATTTGGGTCATCTGGGGTCAAAAACTAGGTCACTAGGTCAAAAACTAGGTCACTAGGTCAACTAATAGAAAAACCTTGTATAGACAATAGAGGTCACAGTTTTCATCCAAGCTTTATGAAATTTGGTCCGAATGTTTATCTTGATGAAATCTGGGTTGGGATTGTATTTGGGTCATCTGGGGTCAAAAACTAGGTCACTAGGTCAAATAATAGAAAAACCTTGTATAGACAATAGAGGTCACAGTTTTCCTCCAATCTTAATAAAATTTGATCAGAATGTTTATCTTGATGAAATCTGGGTTGGGATTGTATTTGGGTCACCTGGGGTCAAAAACTAGGTCACTAGGTCAAATAATAGAAAAACCTTGTGTAGACAATAGAGGTCACAGTTTTCATCCAATCTTTATGAAATTTGGTCACAATGTTTATCTTGATGAAATCTGGGTTGGGATGGTATTTGGTTAGTCAGGTGAGCGATTCAGGGCCATCATGGCCCTCTTGTTTCACCATTTTGGCAATGGGCTGGGTTCCTTTGGATTGGAAAAAATCATGGCGTTTTGACCAAAATTGGGACATAAGTGTGGTCGTTTTGTTGTTTTTTTGCTAAAAAATGCTTCAAAATTGATAATAAAAGTGTTTTCAATATTATATTAACTAAGGCTCAACTTATAAAGTGGGATGTCAGCTGAACTAAATGTTGAGATCTAAACGAAAAAGTGTACATGGATTGTTTGGAAAACTTTAATTGGATGTTTAAAGGTCCCATCAGGGAAAAAGAAATACTTTTTTTCATTTGCAAATTGTGGCCGAATACCGGCCTTGAATGTTAACGAAAAAAAAACACATACTGACAAATGCTCTGACAAATATAAAGGGGCTCACACAAACTGTTTCAGGGGTTCCACTGGCCCAAAAAAAGTTGTCGCCACTTTTTCGCGGCGTGAATACTGTCGGTTATTCCACCTTATTAATAAGAACAATCATTTTAAGAAACCTTATTACATTAATGTCATTGACTATATTATCACTTTAAAAAGTATGTTATTTCATAAAAAAATCAATAAGTACCTTCACAAGTCATACCTTCATAAGTATTAATAAGCTTTATTTGTATATAAATAACATTTTTTTCAACTTGATAAACAACACAGATAACCAAAATAATATAATAATGTTAACATCAATGACTATTAAACAGTATGCTGCATAAATGTTTCGAAATTAATTATTTAAACATAAAATCACACCAATGTTCATCATTTGAAAGGGAATCAGAAAATAAAGCATCTCACTTCAAATTGTTTAACAGTTATATTTGGTCATTTGGACATGATATACATCAGCTTCTGTTGTTGGCAAGTTTTCTGTTAGTGGTGGATGATTTCCAGGTTCAATTAAATGACTGTTGTTCACGCCTTTTTCCTGACAGAAAGGCCCAGATAATTGCCACAATCCATTCTAGTTGCCTGAAATAACATAAAACATATTTTTACAAACTATCAACATCAAACCAACACATAAATGACCCGATCTTTAAATGTCCGAATTAAACATATCCGAAATATAGTACATCGAGTGAATGTTTTATATTTAATTCAGAAATTGTTGTTATCTTAATCAATTTATATCCTTCCCAGAACATTACAATAATGAATCTACTAAACAGAAATGCTCACAAATACCTGTTGAAACAAGTTTTTATTTGTTGATGTGGAGAAATTAAATGCTTTTGCCAGCCCCATGGTTTTGATTTTAACAAAGAAATAGCGGCCCTAATAATCATTATAATTATTGATCGTCGTGACAGTTTGTCCCCGTGTTACTTAACTTATTGCTCAATATCATAAAGGAGTCGTTAATCCGATAATAACCCCCATAAAACTTGACAATAGCAGTAAAAACACCGTTTGCAACACTTACACGCTTCGGTGATTTCTAATGCACTCTGCACTGTAGGTCGCTTACATCGTCGTAAATCAATATTTACAACTGACAGACGCTGGCTGCTAATGCTCGGTCGCGTGCTTTCGACTCGCAGTACATTTTCGGATATAATTTTACCGATTTTTTGAAATTCGCCACTTTTAAAAAATTGGAGCCACATTAAAAAATTTAGAGCCATTTGGCGCCAATGGCGATCGACAGCGGAACCCCTGTGTTTTGCTGTCGAGAGTTGAGTGGGAAACTGTTCTATCCTTTCAGCCTTTTAGTTACAGATAAAATTGTTTTATGCTGAACACGTAGTTAACATCATTGCAAAATGCACTGTAGTATCCCTTTTTGTTCCATATACTTCACAAAATAGAAAGTGAATTGAATTACCTATTAATGTAAATGTGATAACTGTAGATTGCATGTTTTCTCATTCGAAAAGTTTCTGGCCTACTGGTGGGAAATTTCTTTTTTTTGGACGCTTACAAAGATCAGTTAAGGTGAAAAGCTGCGCAAAAGAAATCAAAGTGTACGTTGGAATAAAATTGAAGCGATGATGTAAACTAAAAACAACATTTGAATTATGGCACAAAGGGTTTAATTTAAATAATTTTAATTAAGTTTGAGGCACAAAAAAGTTGACTTTTAAATCTCACAATATATACCCACTTAAAGACTATTGTAATAACACTAATAAGGCAGTTTTATGAATGCATGAATGCCATCATTCATGGCTGACAGTTCTAATAAAATGAACTGAAAACAAGATACTTCCATTAGAGAGACTGAAGAACATGTCCATTATTGTTGACATTTTAGTAGTAACTGTGCCTGCATTATTCAAAGAGTAAGAGCATTGTTCAAGGAAACTTCTGTGTATTTAAATAGATGTCTACATTAAGTTTTGTTGATTAATAGATAAGAAGAAGAATATTCTTGATTCCACTGGATGGAAATGGGTCATGATACTCATTGAATAACTCTGGTTTTGCATTCGGAAATAATTATTACTCTGTCACTTCTATGTTTATCTGGAGAATTATTGTAACAGAAGTATAGATTTGCATGTTCTGAAAGTAATACTGTTTCTCTTTTATAAGACATACATGTAAGTATTTTCTGATATGTTGCGTTTATGAGAGTTCCAGATTAGAAGAGGAATTTTTTATAAAATAAAAGCAAATACATGTACCCTTAAAGCAAAATTTAAGTGGTGGTAAATTGTTAAGAAAACAAGTTTGTAACAATATTTAAATGCATATTTATATCAAGTACACTAAATATCATGGGGTAAAATACATGATAACTCTATAAGTTTATTTAAAATACATTTTAAATATGTTTCTCCAATACCCTTTGTTGCTAAATGATGATCAGGGCTTAATACCTTCTGAAGGTAAGATATCAAGTGTAACCTTTTCTGGCCCTCTGGCTGCTATATTACTGTTTTCTACTTGCCTCCTTAGTTCCCTACTCATGAAACCAGAGGGCACTACAGGTTTATCTCCGTGTCTGTATGTGTGTTGGTGTTTCCTTGTTTCCGTTCCAATCTGGATCCTGCATTAAAAGAACTAGAACTTAAGCTGTGGTTGATGAAATTTGGTATGTGGATAGAGGGCCATATTGAGAATATTTATTGAGTGTTGGTTTATTGGACATGAATTGTGGTTGCTACAGAATAGTTACAAAAATAATAGGAAACTAAAATCTTGATTCTGCAATAATTCAAAATGTTCTCAAGCTAGATTGATAAAACTTATTACATGGCTGTATGTTAATAGAGGTCCACGATACATGTATGGGAAACATGCATGTTATTTCAGGCTCTTCATCAAAAATTGTAGTTGGTAAAGCAGCTATGTTTGCAGATTTTTTTAGACATGATAAAACATAAAATTGTGGACTTTGCAATAACTCAAAAGGTACTGAAGCTGTTTAATTAAACTTTTGGTGATTTATTCTTACTCTGACAACATTAACTTAGAAGAGGACTGCTGTTTTTGTCTGTGACAAAGCTGTTGTTATAACCTGACTATTCATTTGGCTGTCATAACTATGCAAATATTGGTGTATTGTGTGTCCTCAACAAGAATTTTAATGTGATGATCTTGTCTCTCAGAGGCATTTGTCCTGTCCTGGATAGAGCCCATGCCTTTTGTCTGATCACTCCCATTTGCCATCATGAATCACTATGCTCAGTACATTAGAAGATGTCTATACAGCAAGTAAAGTGCACACAATAATGGAATTAAATAATACTGCTTTGGTAACTCATTTAATTTGTAAATGTGTGATTTATTTAGCATATTCATGCACTCTTGAATCATATTCAGACACTCTTGAATCTTACTGTAAAATATAATTCTTTAAGACTCTTTGTGACTGCATAATTATCCCCACGCTTTTCGGAGAAAAAGTGGGGATATTGTGGTGATGTCCGTCTGTCTGTCCATCCGTCCGTCCTGGTTACCTGCTCCTCCTACACAATTAGCACTAAAACCTTGAAACTTACATACATGGTAGCTATGAGCATATATGCGACGGTGACAGTGACGGAATTTTGATCTGACCCCTGGGTCAAAAGTGATGGGGGTTGGGGCGGGGCCCGGTCAGAGATTTTCCTGCGACCAGATTCGAAAAAGGCTCATAACTACTGTGTCCCTTCAGATATTGCTTTCATATTTGTATGCATGTGTATCTAGACAACATCTATCCATGCGCATAAAATTTTTGACCACTGTGACCTTGACCTTGAACTTTGGGTCAGTTTTTAGGTTTCGAAATCTGCGACCGCGATTCGAAAAAGACTCAGAACTACTGTGTCCCTTCAGATATTGCTTTCATATTTAGTATGCATGTGTATCTGGACAACACCTTTCCATGCGCACAAAAATTTTGACCCCTGTGACCTTGACCTTTAACTTGGGGTCAGTTTTCAGGTTTCTGCGACTGCGATTCGAAAAAGGCTCATAACTACTGTGTCCCTTCAGATATTGCTTTCATATTTGGTATGCATGTGTATTTAGACAACACCTATCCATGTGCATACAATTTTTGACCCCTGTGACCTTAACCTTGAATGTTGGGTCAGTTTTAGGTTTCGAAATCGGCGACCGCGATTCGAAAAAAGGCTCATAACTACTATGTCCCTTCAGATATTGCTTTCATATTTGGTATGCATGTGTATCTGGACAAGACTTTTCCATGCGCATAATCACCTTGAACTTGAGCTCAGCGTTCAGGTTCCGAAATCTGCGACCGCGATTCGAAAAAGGCTCATACCTGCTGTGTCCCTTCAGATATTGCTTTCATATTTGGTATGCATGTGTATCTGGACAACACCTTTCCATGCGCATACAATATTTTACCCCTGTGACCTTGACCTTGAACTTTGGGTCAGTTTTCAGATTTCAAAATCTGCGACTGCGATTCGAAAAAGGCTCATAACTACTGTGTCCCTTCAGATATTGCTTTCATATTTGGTATGCATGTGTATCCATACAACACCTATCCATGCGCACACAATTTTTTACCCTTATGACCTTGACCTTGAACTTGTGGTCAGTTTTCAGGTTTTTACATCTGCAACCGCGATTTGAAAAAGGCTCATATCTACTGTGTCCCTTCAGATATTGCTTTCATATTTGGTATGCATGTATATCTGGACAACACTATGGGCATACACATTTTTACCTCTGTGACCTTGAACTTGGGGCCAGTTTTCAGGTTTTGAAATCTGCGACCGCGATTCGAAAAAGGCTCATAACTTCGGTGTCCTTTCAGATATTGCTTTCATATTTGGTATGCATGTGTATCTGGACAACACCTTTCCATGCACATAAATTTTTGACCTCTGTGACCTTGACCTTGAACTTAAGGTCAGCGTTCAGGTTTCGAAATTTGCGACTGCGATTCGAAAAATCCTCATACCTGATGTGTCCCTTCAGATATTGCTTTCATATTTGGTAGGCATGTGTATCTGAACAAGACCTTTCCATGCACATGAAATTTTTTACCACTGTGACCTTGACCTTGAACTTAGGGTCCGCGTTTAGATTTCGAAATCTATTATGTGGTTATCTACCCAATCAGAAGAAGTGCAAGCATTTTCATCGGACAAAGGAATTTTGTAACAATGAATCTTGTGTATTGAAAACACATATAGAGTTACACAGTAGTGGCGCAGAGATGTATTTAGTAGTCAATTGTTTGTGTTAACTCATCTGTGAAATGGTTTAGCTCATCCATCTAATGTTTATACAAGGGATTATAAAATATTGGCGCAAAGGGACACCTGTATATGAGAGAAGAGATAGAATGCAGTCAAGCATAAAAAGCATGAGAAACCCATGGAATAGAGCCTCAAGAATCTGTAAAAGGGCTGAAACTTTCAATTTGTTCAATTAAACTTTTAGACTCGTTACTGAAAATCTGTCAAAATTTTCAAGTGGGAAAAATGTGAGAAACAATTTAAAGCAAGATGGACTTTGAACAGGCACATCAAAGACAGACATGAAATTCAACATTTTCATTGTTGTGTACAAGATTGCGACAGAAAATTTCTGAGACGCTACTATTTAGTCAACCATTTAACCTCAAAACATATCTTTTCCAAACCAGAAGCAAGAAGATTGGCTATAGGAGAGCATGTTCAGCCATATCATAAGTCATTCTAATGAGGATGACATGTACATAATGGACGTCAGTGAAGTTGATTCAGTATAAGATTTGTTAGGAGAGCAGGATGAGGAGGAGAAATTAGGGTATAGATTTTCACTCATTTTTATTCGCCCGTTTAAAAAAAAAGGGAAGTATTATAGTTTCACCTTGGCGGCGGGCGGGTGGGCAGGCGGGCGGGCGGGCAGCATCCACAGCAGTTTCCGCTCTCTAATTCAAAAAGTTTTCATCGGATCTTCACCAAACTTGGTCAGAAGTTTTATCTAGACAATATCTAGGTCAAGTTCAAATATGGGTTATGCCGGGTCAAAATCTAAGTCACAGGGTCTCTTAGTGCATTTCAAGCATTTAGCATGGTGTCCACTCTGTAATAGAAGTAGTTTTCATCCGATAATCACCATACTTTGTCAGAAGTTGTATCTAGACAATATCTAGGTCAAGTTCGAATATGGGTCATGCCGGGTCAAAAACTAGGTCACAGGGTCACTTAGTGCATTTCAAGCATTTAGCATGATGTTCACTCTCTAATTGGAGTAGTTTTCATTCAATCTTCACCAAATTTGGTCAGAAGTTGTGTCTAGACAGTATCTAGGTCAAGTTCAAATATGGGTCATGCCGGGTCAAAAACTAGATCACGAGGTCACTTAGTGCATTTCAAGCATTTAGCATGGTGTCCGCTCTCTAATTTAAGTAGTTTTCATCTAATATACACCAAATTTGGTCAGAAGTTGTGTCTAGATGATATGTAGGTCAAGTTCAAATATGGGTCATGGTAAAGTTATCAAGTTGTCCAAAACCTTCAAACGGGCGTATCTTGTGACAGTTTGGCACTCTTGTTTAGGTTATTTTACATTAACTTCTTCATTTCTACACCGAATTACTTCAAATTTATACTGAACATCTCTTATGACAATACGGTCAATCTCAACTATGTTTGGCCCCATTACCAACCCTGGGGTACCCCTGGGTTAAACATGCGGCGTGGGGATACACGTCGGCCTCTGCTGCGCCATTTCTAGTATTGTACATGTTTTGATATTGGTGGTTGCAAAGTGTTTTCATGTTCCCCACTGCCAATTGTTGTCTTATGATCAAACTCTTTGACCAGTACATCCTCACACAGACTAGGCATGCCTGTCAAAGGAGAAAGTTGAAGCAAGTTGATTTCCTAAGGGACTACAATTGCCTCAACACGCATATGAGCTGCAAAGGGTTCACCCTTTCCCCCATAAGAAGCGAAGTGAAAATGGCTATGTGCAACCAGCATAAAACCAGAACAGCCTGCGAGTAACATACAGTCTGTTCAGGTTTTATGCTGTTTGCTGCTCACCAGTAAAAGGGCTGGAAATGAAGCCTTTAAAACTTAAATTTAGTAAGAAAGGTCTTGAATTAAATTCAACTTTCTAAGTGACTTCTTATGCATGAAAATAAATATCTGAGCTGGAAAGGGTTAACATGCTATCTGTAACTCTTCTGGCATTCAGTGATGTGTGCATAGACCTACAACTAACTCTTTCAGTGATGGAACCGAATTTTGAAGGCCTTTGCAAACAGTTTGGATCCAGATGAGATGCCACAGAACGTGGCGTCTCATCAGGATCCAAACTGTTTGCTTTTCTGATAGTATTCTTTGAAAAAAAACACAAAGAAAATGCTAATTTTAGAAATACAGCAGACAACATTTTAGCAAACGACACATTTCCCAGCATGCAAAGGGCTAACCAGACAGATTCCAATCAATATTGAGGAACGTTATTGGTCATGATGGCAGGGAGGGTTCTAGCATATTAAAGAGGAATGAAAGGCGTTTGCACTGCATAATACCTTCCCATGATTAATTATGAATCAGTGGTTATTGAAAATGTCATAACAGGTTACATGCCCTATTTAACACAATGTGAAAGTAGGTGCAATTCTGGTGTTAAAATAATTACGTCTCTGTTTCCTTTTACTAAGGAACATTTCATTATATCAGTGGGTATATGACTGAATGATTTTTTACACCTAATTAAAAAAATACGTTTACGTGGTTTGATACAGTCTTTTATTAATAGATTTACACATATGACAAATTTCATTTATACCTTGTTCTACTGTATAAATGCGCAATGGTGTTGAAATGACACCCTCTGATTAGATCCTAAAGACCACACTTAATATGTCATTTGTTGTTGCATAAATAATTATATTTAATTTTGTTTATTTCCACCAAGACTTAGTGTTATAAATTTGCTAGTGACATAAGATATGGGATATTGATGTACTACAACTTTCCTTCTTGCAAGTTAGTTCACTTTAATAAAACTATCATACATGTATGTTGCACTTTGGGTTAGTTGCTTTTTATTTTGGAACATTTATGATAGCATTTATAACGGGTACAAGTCAACACTAGTTAGTTTTACAGTATTACATGTAATTCTGAATTTGAACATTCATTCTTAAATGTAAATCCACAAACATCAAATCTGATAACATTTCTGTTGTTTGTTCAGTCCACTACAGTTCATGCTAAATATAGATATATTCTGCAGTTTATATTTATTATTAATTATGCTATTCCTGTGCTGCTGTGTATTTGCCTATGCACAAATTCTCATGTCACTGAATCTGAATTCATACTTACATGTACATGTACCTGCAAAACTGTATTTTCAGTGCAGTGAAGCATGTCATTGTTCCAGTAATTCTCATTTATATAATTGTTCATGGTATTCCCAGTGGCAACATGTAAGGGTAATTACTTTTTGATAACAATGTTTCTTTTTAGATTTCAAGTTTCTTCCATTGAGAATTGAATCAGTCTTCAAGTCCCCGCAGAAGCTGCTTTTATAGTAAATCAATGGCTTGTTTTCTAGGAAATGCATATTGATTCAAACGTATTTACGTCATACTCCGTTTTTTCCCTACTTTTGGAAAATTGCATCATTACGCTGTGTCAAATATCTCTCGGTAGTTATCAAATGATATTTAATTAATCCGCCTTTTAACTCCCGATGATGACTTGAAACCTTTTTATGGCAACAGTGTCAGGGCTCCCTCTGGCTCAAAAGTTTTTGTAGCCAAAGTTACCTTTTTATGTCTTAATTCTTATTATTTTGGATATTTTATGGGTGATAATGCAGAAAACCTAGTAGCCAAATGGATTTTTTTTGTTGCAAAATTTCTTTATTTGTAGCAATTGGCTAATTTGGCGGATGGCAGAGTAAGCCCTGAGTGTGAGATCTGTTGTTTTTTGTTTCACCGCTGATTTTGTGTTCTTGTTTACGAAAGTTAACAATATTTTTTAATTGTCATAAAAGTAGTACTGTACATAACTCAGAACAAGTAAAATTGTTATATTTCAGACTGGGATAATATTCAAATTGTAAGGTAGTGCAAATTTAACTTTTGTTTGTTGTTGATTATTGGAATTTTTGGAAGTACTTGATTGTTGCTGAACTAACATTTTCTAAGTTTAAGTTTCCACATGCCGTCTTTAAACTGGTACTGACAAAGAGGAATAAGGTCTTTAAATCTGTTTAGTCCCCCACTTTATGAGGGGGGGGGCGGCATTTAGATTCACCCTTGTCCATATATCCTTCCATCTGTCCCACTTATTTTGTGTCCCGCATAACTAAAAACTTTTGATGCTAGGAATTGAAATTATGCAAATATATGAACCACAAATGAGAACTGAGCTTACTTCCATATGACATAAAAGTAAATGTAAAAGAAATATGGCCCCTTTTTTTTTAAAGGGACATTTTTGAATTTATGTTGCGTGTAGCTCAAAACGTATTGCTGCTAGAGGACTGAAACTTATCTTACATATAAACATTTTTTTTCCAATATGTTTGAGCTTAGATAAAAATACATGTATAGCTGCCACAGGGCTAAAACTTTAAAACATATTACTGGGCATATAAACTTGCACCCCTCAATATTTGGGCTGTGATATGTTCAACATAAATCAGCAGTGATTTTTTTTTGCTTTTTTTTGTTACAGCCTGTGCCATTCTGATTGGGAAAATTAGCATGATAAACCATGAAGTTGGGAAAAATAGTGCAATAAACCATGAAATTGGGAAACATTAAGCATTATAGATATGATTATAAGAATTAAAAGTGTTAAGTGCATGTTTGACAGCATTTTTATATCATTAAGTGCTGCTTTAATGTATTCTTACAATGAAGACAGCATACATGTATAGTAAATATCCTTCCACATGCATATTAAACTTGCAATAATCTATAGATTCTTAAATACACTATTTAATCATAACCTCTTCAAGAATATTAATTTAATTCAGATTTTTTTTTAAATTAAATATCATATGGTGAAAACATTAACAAATATTAACAAACACGCTTTAGTGTTCCTGCTGTGTTATGAATGATTTTTTAAATGGAGTTAAACTAATATATTTAATTTGTTTACCTTTCAATATCTTGCATTTTACATCCTCAGTTCAATGCTATTTCAGTAAACTGTACTGCGTGACAAACATAACTAGAAATGGCGCAGCAGAGGCCGACGCGTATCCCCACGCCGCATGTTTGACCCAGGGGCGCCCCAGGGTTTTTAATGGGGCCATGCATAGTTGAGATTGACCGTATTGTCATAGGAGAAGTTCAGTATCAATTAGAAGTGAATCAGTGTAGATATGAAGAAATTATAGTAAAAGGCAATTTTGGGTGGGCGTGGCCTATGTGGGCGGGGCGCCCCACGGTTGGTAATGGGGCCATGCATAGTTGAGATTGACTGAATTGAAATAAGAGAGGTTCAGTATCAGTTTGAAGTGAATCGGCGTAGAAATAAGGAAATTATAGTAAAAGGCAATTTTGGGTGGGCGTGGCCTATGTGGGCAGGGCGCCCCAGGGTTGGTAATGGGGCCATGCATAGTTGAGATTAACGGTATTGTCATAAGAGAGGTTCAGTATCAATTTGAAGTGAATCGGTGTAGAAATTAAGAAGTTATAGTAAAAGGCAATTTTGGGTGGGCATGGCCTATGTGGGCGGGGCGCCTCAGGGTTGGTAATGGGGCCATACATAGCTGAGATTGACCGTATTGTCATAAGAGATGTTCAGTATCAATTTGAAGTAAATCGGTGTAGAAATGAAGAAATTATAGTAAAAGGCAATTTTGGGTGGGCGTGGCCTATGTGGCCGGGGCGCCCCAGGGTTGGTAATGGGGCCATGCATAGTTGAGATTGACTGTATTGTCATAAAAGAGGTTCAGTATCAATTTGAAGTGAATCGGTGTAGAAATGAAGAAATTATAGTAAAAGGCAATTTTGGGTGGGCGTGGCCTATGTGGCCGGGGCGCCCCAGGGTTGGTAATGGGGCCATGCATAGTTGAGATTAACTGTATTGTCATAAGAAAGGTTCAGTATCAATTTGGAGTGAATCGGTGTAGAAATTAAGAAATTATAGTAAAAGGCAATTTAAGATGGGCGCCCCAGGGTTGGTATAATGGGGCCATGCATAGCTGAGATTGACCGTATTGTCATAAGAGAGGTTCAGTATCAATTTGAAGTGAATCCGTCTAGAAATGAAGAAATTATAGTAAAAGGCAATTTTGGGTGGGCGTGGCCTTTGTGGGTGTGGCCTATGTAGGCGTGGTTCCCTAGGGTTGGTAATGGGGCCATGCATAGCTGAGATTGACTGTATTGTCATAAGAGGGGTTCAGTATCAATTTGAAGTGAATCGGTGTAGAAATGAAGAAATTATAGTAAAAGGCAATTTTGGGTGGGTGTGGCCTATGTGGCCGGGGTGCCCCAGGGTTGGTAATGGGGCCATGCATAGTTGAGATTGACCGTATTGTCATAAGAGAGGCTCAGTATCAATTTGAAGTAAATCGGTGCAGAAATGAAGAAGTTAATGTAAAATAATATAAAAAAATGAGTGAAAATCTCTGACCCGGCCCCGCCCCAACCCCCTTAACTTTTGACCCAGGGGTCAGATCAAAATTCAGTCACTGTCACCGTCGCACATATGCTCATAGCTACCATGTATGTAAGTTTCAAGGTTCTAGTGCTAATAGTGTAGGAGGAGCAGGTGGCCAGGACGGACGGACAGACGCACATCACCACAATATCCCCACTTTTTCTCCGAAAAATGTGGGGATAATAAAGCAGAATATGCATATGAATCTGATTATACACAGATCCACTAACATATAAATCAGATCATGTTTGTCTCTTTCCATTTTCGAACGATACTCATCTTAAATTCTTTAACTTTGTGAGTAGACTAAACTTCAATTTTCCCACACTGGTTTCTGTGACGCACATTTACTGTGCAGATTTCTAATAAATATTTGTTGTTTTTTATCTCAAACGTAGTATTTTGCGTTAATTGACACACATTATTCCATAATAACCATATGATATCCGCTGTTAATTTGAATCTTTTTTATCATTTTCGCCGCTCATCGCAAATTTCTCGTCTGCTTGACACCATCTTGGACGTGTGTAAAAACAGGCAAGCTCAATCGGGATACATCGACTATCGTCGGTATCCTCCGCAATATAGAGAGGGATTGTGTGGAAAGCAACAAGAAATCGTATTCGGCTACATTCGCGAACAATACATAGGTCAGTTATCGTTCGGCGACGACTCTCACAAGCTCGATCGGCACTCGTTGTACGAAATTATCGCTAAATGACATTGTAATCTTATTGACTTTATTGGGAAAATTTAGTCATTTTTGGGGAAATTTTGGTCAGATTTTTGGAAAAAAAGTTGATTTTTGCAATTGGGAAGCAGCCAAATATCGGCGGTAATTTTGGGCAAAAAAATTCACCCATCAGAGTAATGGCCCCTGTTTTATATCAAAATCACTGTTTTAAGCTCGGCGTTTTCGGAGAAAACCCGAGGTATTGTCATAGCCAGCTCATCGTCCGACATCCGCCGTCCATGTCGTGCTAAAACCTTAACATTTTGTTAAGGTTTTGAACATTGGCTCTAAAATCAAATTGCTTCCACCTACAACTTTGAAACTTCATATGTGGATGCACCTTGATGAGTTCTACATGCTACACCCATTTTTTGAGTCACTAGGTCAAAGGTCAAGGTCACTGTGACCTTTAAAAAAAATATTCTGACAAGCTTTTATTTATCTGCACCCATAGCCGAGCGTGGCACCCGTTATGAGGTGCTCTTGTTAATATACACATTATAATGATGGCAGCAAAAGGGCTAAAACTTTTCAAATATATTAAAACCAGCCTGTGAAATGGGGTGCCTCCATTTGGTTTGGATATTATCAACAGAACCAGAGTTGTGACCCCTTTTATTCTTAAAGTCAAACTTTTTAGCTCACCTGAGCACAACGTGCTCATGGTGAGCTTTTGTGATCGCCTTTTGTCCGTCGTGCGTTGTCTGTTGTGCGACGTCAACATTTGCCTTGTTCACTCTCTAGAGGCCACATTTATTGTCCAATCTTCATGAAATTTGGTCAGAAGATTGGTTTCAATGGTTACATTTGCTTGAAAAACATGGCTGCCAAGGGGCGGGGCATTATTCCTTATATGGCTATATATGGCTATAGTAAAATCTTGTTAACACTCTAGAGGCCACATTTATTGTCCGATCCTCATAAAACTTGGTCAGAAGATTTATCCCAATAATATCTTGGACGAGTTCGAAAATGATGTCGGTTGGTTGAAAAACATGGCCGCAGGGGGTGGGGCATTTTTCCTTATATGGCTATAGTAAAACCTTGTTAACACTCTAGAGGCCAGCATTTATTTTCTGATCTTCTTGAAACTTCGTCAGAAAATTTGTTCTTATGATATCTTGGATGAGTTCGAAAATGGTTTCGGTTGCTTAAAAAACATGGCCACCAGGGGGTGGGGCATTTTTCCTAATATGGCTAAATATCATGCTTTAGTACAATCTTGTTAACACTCTAGAAGCCACATTTATTGTCTGATCATCATGAAACTTGGTCAGATGATTTGTCCCAATGATATCTTGGATGAGTTTGAAAATGGTTCCGGTTGGTGCAAAAACATGGCCGCCAAGAGGGCGTGGCATTTTTCCTTATATAACTATAGTTAAACCTTGTTAACAGTCTAGAAGCCATATTATTGTACGATCATCATGAAACTTTGTCAGAAGATTTGTCCCAATGATATTTTGGACAAGTTCGAAAATGGTTCCAGTTGCTTGAAAAACATGGCCACCAGTGGGCGGGGCATTTTTCGTTATATGACTTATGAATCTTCATGAAACTTTGTCAGTATATTTGTTTAAATGATATTGAAAAACGTGGCTGCCAGGGTGTTCACTAGTCATGAAAGTTGGTAAGAACATTTTGTTATAATGACATCTTGGGCTGCACAGAACAGGTCAGTTCCTTTGAATCTCAGGTGAGCGACTTTGGGCCTTTCAGTCCCTCTTGTTATACATAAGTGGAGCTTTCAAACAAAAGCGGACTGTGGGGCTATTGTCATGTATACGTCATGAGTAGTATGTCAGAATCATTTTTAGTTTTCTAGTACCCCAATACTTAGACTGACAAGTAGTGTTAAGGCAAACTTGTATCATTTTTAATCTTTCTTATTTACAAAATCAACATGTTTTCCAGGCATCACCCTCGTTTGTCTTCATTGATTATTGGTGACTGATGCATACACTGGCTGATTGGGCCATATTTTGTTTTCAATACCATCCGTTTGGCACTGAACGAGTGCTTTATTGATCCATCATCAGTTATTTTCATGTCTTAGCTCTATATTGGAGAAGTTCTTTTTCCTTGAAGTTTCCTACATAAAAGGTGTTTTTTTTACTATCTTGTGTATGAAGGTGATTTGCTTAACTAAAAAGTTTTAGGTTGTGGTCTGTTCTGTATCGAATGGATTTGTATTTATTTGCTTAAAGGTATGAACAATTCTTCTAAAATTTAAACTGTTCACAACATAAGACCAGTAAATATTAAAATAAGCTTGATCTTTGTCAAGAAATCAGATCAACATCTGCTTCAGTATGAATGATTTATATGACAAAGTTTGCATGTTATGATTCACATCACATACTCATTCTGAACGTTTCTTCAGAAACTATAATTACAAATGAAAATAAGGAACAGCACCACTAGTAATATGGCTCATTAAGAGAATCTTAACTTAAATTTTCTAGGGAATATCTCATGAATTTGGCTTATAAGAGAGTAAGAAATATCTTACAACTCTTTATCTATTTCAAACTATATAATGTAAAATAACAGACACTGACTAAAACTTGGGTATTGTATGTCTTTGGTGATTTGCAGATTACAATCTTTACCTATAAACCACCGTTGTGATGGGCCTGTTGAACGTTAAAATTGTTGCCTATTTGAAAATAGTTAAAGATTTGCAATTCAACCTTTTGTGTGAAAATTGTATAATTTTAATAAGAAAGTTAATTTGTAAAAAATTTCTGTTTCAACAACATTATAATGACACAATCATCTTTCAGAAAGTAATTGATAATCATTCCTTTGTCCAAGAAACCATTACAGCTTTGTCTTATTTATGCAGTATTTGTGTATAATGCCTTAGCTTTAGCATGTCTTCAGATAATCAATTCATAATATTACTTGTACCCAGCTTGTCAACTTTATGTCCTTGTTGTTAACCTGGTACCTAGCTTGTCATCATTATGTCCTTGTTATTCTTATACTCAGCTTGTCATCATTGTGTCCTTTTTGTTATTCTGGTACCTGTGTTATTTTACATAAACTTCTTCATTTCTGCACCGATTTACTTCAAATTGATTCTGAGCCTCTCTTATGACAATACGGTCAATCTCAACTATGCATGGCCCTATTACCAACCCTGGGGCGCCCCGGCCACATAGGCTACGCCCACCTAAAATTGCCTTTTACTATAATTTCTTCATTTGTACTCGATTCACTTCAAATTGATGCTGAACCTCTCTTATGACAATACGGTCAATCTCAGCTATGCATGGCCCCATTACCAACCCTAGGGCACCCTGCCGACATAGGCAATGCCCACATAGGCCACGCCCACCCAAAATTGCCTTTTACTATAATTTCTTCATTTCTACACCGATTTACTTCAAATTGATACTGAACATCTCTTATGACAATATGGTCAATCTCAACTATGTATGGCCCCATTACCAACCCTGGGGCGCCCAGCCCATAATAGGCCACACCCACCCAAAATTGTCTTTATCCCCACGCTTTTTGAAAAGCTTGGGGATATTGTGGTTATCTCCGCCGTCCGTCTGTCCATCCGTCCGTCCTGGCCATTATCTTCTCCTACACTATTAGCACTAGAACCTTGAAACTTACACACATGGTAGCTATGAGCATATGAGCGACTCTGCACTATTTGGAATTTTGATCTGACCCCTTGGTCAAAAGTTATGGGGGTTGGGGTGGGCCGGGTCAGAGATTTTTACTCATTTTTTAAGGTTATTTTACTATAATTTCTTCATTTCTACACCGATTATCTTCAAATTGATACCGAACCTCTCTTATGACAATAGGGTCAATCTCAACTATGCATGACCCCATTACCAACCCTGGGGCGCCCCGCCCACATAGGCCACGCTCACCCAAAATTGCCCAATCACTATAATTTCCTTATTTCTACACCGATTCACTTCAAATTGATACTGAACCTCTCTTATTACAATACAGTCAATCTCAACTATGCATGGCCCAATTACCAACCCTGGGGGGCCCCGCCCACATAGGCCACGCCCACCCAGAATTGCCTTTAACTATAATTTCTTCATTTCTACACCGATTCACTTCTAATTGATACTGAACTTCTCTTATGACAATACGGTTAATCTCAGCTATGCATGGCCCCATTACCAACCCTGGGGCGCCCCTGGGTCAAACATGCAGTGTGGGGATACGCGTCGGCCTCTGCCGCGCCATTTCTAGTTATGTCCTTGTTGTTATTCTGGTACCCAACTTATCATCATTATGTCCTTGTTATTCTGATACCCAGCTTGTCATCATTATGTCCTTGTTGTTATTCTGGTACCCATCTTGTCAACATTATGTCCTTGTTGTTATTCTGGTACCCAGCTTGTCATCATTATGACCTTGTTATTATTCTGATACCCAGCTTGTCATCATTATGTCCTTGTTGTTTTCCCCTGCCATAGGCGGAGGAATATTGTTTTGGCGTTGTCCGTCCGCCGTCCGTCCATCCGTCCGTCCTTCCAGCACTTTTGTGTCCGGAGCCATATCTTGGAAGTGCTTTGGCGGATTTCAATGAAACTTGATATGAGTATATATATGGATACAGAGCTCCAGATAAGGGCCGTACAGCTGTAAAAACGGCTTTTTCATGAAGGTTTACGCATTTATTTTTATAAACTGGACGTACAATTAAGACTTTAATATCCCTTTTACGCATTTACGAAAAAAGTCATGCTGTACCAATACGTCCGCGTCGGCGCGTCGTGATTTGTTGGTCTCTAACCTTACGGCGCTTTTCATCAATTTAAATTTACCAAAAAGTGTAGACTTGGTTCAGGTATTATTGTCTATTCTGTTATGTGATTTCCGGTAACTCGTTAACCCGTCAAAAGCAATATGTCTGCGCGAAGGGAAGGCCAGGTAAACCGAAAGCGGTTAAAACAAACACACTTTGTTGTCATATAATGACCACATAAGGTCGTCAAACCATCCTGACATTCAATCTGTAACCCACAAATACATTGTCGCCCAGATATTAAACGATTTGATTGCATCGGTGGCCAAATACGTTAGAAAACACGATGGGAAACAGATGAGACAGTGACATTAGTGTTCATTTACTTAGGCTTAGCTTACTAGTTGGCTTGTGTTTTTTTGTCAAGAAAAATAAAGAAATAGTATTTAGTCATGAGTTATAATGTGTGGTTGTATTTGCATCATACATGTACTTCAGAATGGAAACCCTAATAAAGTGACTGTTTAAGAAGCTAAATATATTTATTATAATTGCTGAAAATGTTTCTTTAAAGTCAGTTATACATCCTTAAATATCCAAGAACACGGGTAGTACAGTACTACCTGTATTTTTGGATATGGTAGTACATGTACTAATTGATTTTCAGCGTTACTCCTTTTCTTTCTGTCAGTGGCAGTACTGTTACTGATTTCACAAATCCTTATCTGTAGCTCTGGGATAAGAGGATGATGCACGCCTAATGGCATTGTACACCATCTGTGAGTTATCAGAGTTATGGCCCTTTGTATCTTGGAAAAATGCTTTTTTGTGTCCGGAGCCATATCTTGGAAGTGCTTTGGCGGATTTCATTGAGACTTGGTATGAGTATATATATGAATGAGGATGATGCACGCCAAATAGCATTGTACACCATAGGATAATAAAGGAGTTATGGCCCTTTGTATCTTGAAAAAATGCTTTTTTGAGTGTCAGATATAACACTTTTGTGTCCAGAAGCATATTGGCGGGGGATATCAATTCAACGAATTTGCTTGTTATTCTGATACCCAGCTTGTCATCATTATATCCTTGTTATTATTCTGATACCCAGCTTGTCATCATTATGTCCTTGTTGTTATTCTTCGAAAGTGCAAATCATCAGAAGATGGGCTTGCACGATTTTTTAATTTTTTATCTGTTTTTTTGAATGGTAATAATCAGGGTATTAATAATTAATCATGCGAAAGGTTCATTAGTCAATTGAATAATTTCAGTTGCAGTTGTATTAATGTTTGGTTATGCATAGTGAGATGCACACGTTTTGGCAGATCATGAAACAGAGTTTTTCATCCATCAACTTTGAATATTTTGCATATTCTTCATTCAATCTACTTTGTACTACATGTAAATATGGTTACTTCAGGCAAGTTCTTTTGCAAATCAATCTTCTGGACACCCTGTTGTTTTGAAATTGGCAATTAAGGTAGTTTTAAAGTAAAGTAATTATATATTATTTAATTTGCTACTAAAGTAAGACATTTGCCTTTTTTCCTTTTTTAGACTCAAAATGGTGGACTAAAGAGACATATACTGCTGTAACAAGCTTTTTCATTGGATGAGGACAGACTCACATGACATTATGTGAGGATTTGATTGATTGAGAAGGCCGTGACCTGCAAGAGTAACCATGACGACAGAAGATCTTTTGCAGGCCGGTCAAGTAGTGAAAGACAGATGGAAAGTGGTATGTTTATTATAACCAGTCAGAATTTATCATAGTAACTTGATAATGATCTTAACATTAAGGACCTATCGTCATCATATTTTTAATATATTTACACAAACCTGTACTATGTACTGGTAAACCAGCCTAATTAGGACAGAAGATTGAGATTCATTGACTGCTGTTAAATTATTGATATACTATTGTAAAGATAAAAAAAAGCAAAGAAACAACAATACATTATAACCTATACAACTGATTTTCTTTAAATCAGTAAACAAGCATGATGAGTCTAACAAGTAAGTGTTGAGATCTATGTCAGTCTGTATGTTCATTGTGTTGCTCTAGGTGCGCAAGGTGGGTGGGGGAGGTTTTGGCGAGATCTATGAGGGCCTGGATACTGTAACCAAGGAACCTGTTGCTCTCAAGCTCGAGTCTGCCAAGCAGCCAAAGCAGGTGCTCAAGATGGAGGTAGCTGTACTGAAGAAACTCCAAGGTAAATTTTGCTAAATGATATATGTACAAACAACAGTGACTCAGTCTTCGAAATTAGCACACGCCCGATCGCCCGTGGCGAGTAAAATTACTGCCGGGCACATACAAAAATTCACGTTTGTGGCCCGCCGGGCATGTAAATTATTGAAGCCAATTGACAGTTTATTAAAAAATCGTAAGCGGTTCTTGATATTTGCAGATCTGTTTTTCAATTTTGCGAACAAACACCTTGCCGTAAGTTGTAAAACAATGAAATTCGATTGGTTTAACAACACGCACCTGCTTGCACACGTCATCGTTATTGTTTTTGACCGATGCAGTTCGGTCACATTCGGTTCTTATCGACGGTTTCTCTAGACATTAATCGAGAAGATGCTTTTTGAATCGATCATTTCAATCAAGTAATACGCTTCCGTTTTTGTCAATGTAAACAAATGTCATTGTCAACATAGAGGCTATGCAGTATCTTAGGTATGTTGATGGGGCTAAGCCCGATAAAGCACTTCCAAAATAGAAAATTGACAATGATTGAGAGAAAAAGGAGGCCAAGAAATGGTACGAGGACACCAGAGAACGCTCTTTTCAAGAGCACTGGTTTAACGATCGACCGTCTTAATTCTTGTGACTGATTAGATGTAATTGTATTCACTACTATTGAAACAAATGTTCTGCTTTACTATGTGTAGCATGTAAGTGTTAAAATGTTGTGATTTGTTATAATTTTGGTTAAAAAAGTTTAGGCATGTAAAAAATATGTTGGGCATGTAAACATTCTAAAGTAACTGGCCCGACTGGCATGTAACTTTTCAAAGCTAATTTCGAAGACTGGTGACTGCTATATCATCTTAACATTAAAATGCAGGTATTTTCACATTCAAAGCTTGAAGGGTCAGCGTTAAAGTCATTTTAGTAAAGATTGTAGCATTAGGAGCATGTTGGTATTAGAACACGTGTTTTAAGAATACCTCACCATGAACTGTAAAAAAAACACTTTCCCCTCCAACTCCCCTCCAACTCCCCAAGTAAGTCATAAATAATGAAACCAAAAGGTAAAAATTATTATTATTTGATTGTATGCCTAGCTTAAACATACAGAATTTTCATGATAAGAATATTTAATTTTTGTGAAATTTCTAACTTAAATTCATAAAGAAATAACAACAACAGTTCTATTATTTAAGGTCGTGACCACGTGTGTCGGTTCATAGGGTGTGGTCGCAATGAGCATTACAACTACGTAGTGATGACCCTGCAGGGGAAGAACCTGGCAGAGTTGAGACGCAGCCAGCCGAAGGGCTGTTTCACGCTTGGCACAACGCTGAGGCTTGGAGCACAGATCCTGCGGGGAATCGAGGCCATCCATGATGTGGGCTTTCTGCACCGTGACATCAAACCAGTATGTGAATCCAGACAGTTTGTGAAATAATTGAAATGGGTTTTGAGAACGCACAATATTGTTAAAACCTTATTTGGAGATAATTTTTCGTTGATAGGTAGCTGAAAGGGTTAAGTTTCATTTTGGAGTATCCATTAATTTAATGAATTTTTTAGAGGAATGAAGCCTCTATTCAACTAAAGCTCTAGAATAAAGAAGCCCTCCTTTACATGCTTGTTTGCTTCGATATTTATCCTATTTAAGCATATATATATATATATATATATATATATATATATGTAGCTCTGGTTTAGTGATTTATTTTGTTGTTAGGTTGAGTACATAATTCTTGCAAATGTAAATTAAAAACAGATATGTGTTTGCTTTCATTTAATTTGCACTCTCTCTGATAGTTATCCAAATATGAATAAAATTGGATTTAATAAATGGCAATTATGATTTTAAAGACTTACATGTAAAGGTTCACAAAAGCTGAAAGTTCATATCCTATGTAGGTGTTTGTTTATTTATAAGTGCCTTAACACAGCATTATTTCAATTAATTTGCAATATGTTCAAACTTTGCGATTGACCGCCTATATAATGAAACCAAGATGGGCTACATTCCATGATGATGTAATACTAAAACTATGTCATCCTTTTCAGTCCAAGTTTTGATTGGCTGCCCACACAACAAAGCAAACGGATTATGTCCTTAATCATATAATACAGTGTGAACATCCAGTTTCTGTTTGCTTTCAGTCCAATTTTGCAATGGGCAGACTGCAGAACCAGACTAAGAAGGTGTACATGCTTGACTACGGACTGGCCCGCCAGTACACCACACCCACGGGAGAGGTTCGACCCCCGAGGACTGCGGCAGGATTTAGGGGCACTGTCAGATATGCCTCGGTGAACGCACATAAAAATAAGGTATTGTGGGATCTTTTAAATTATTATAGGTCAATTTTTGTGTGTTCACATGATTAATAAGTGCTGCTATGGACTGTTTGCTGTGGACAGTATGTGATATGGACAGTGTGTTATATAGACAGTTTGTGTTATGAACAGTGTGTGATATGGGCAGTGTGTGATATGGACAGTGTGTGATATAGGCAGGGAGTAATGGACAGTGTGTGATAGGGGTAGTGTGCTGTGGGCAGTGTGTGATATGGACAGTGTGTGATGTGGGCAGTGTGTGATATGGACAGTGTGTGATATGAACTGTGTGTGATAAGGACACTGTGTGATATAGGCAGAGTGTGACATGGGCAGAGTGTGATTTGGGCAGTGTGTGATATGGATACTGTGTGTGCAATGGGCAACATGTGATATAGGCAGTGTGTGATATGGGCATTTTTTTAAATGGACTGAGTGTGATATTGCAGTGTGTGCTATGGTCACTGTGTGATATGAATGGTGTGTGATATGGGCAGTGTGTGCTATGTGCAGTGTGTGATATGGGCAGTGTGTGCAATGGGCAACATGTAATATAGGCAGTGTGTGATATGGGCATTTTGTTAAATGGACAGAGTGTGATATTGCAGTGTGTGCTATGGTCACTGTGTGATATGAATGGTGTGTGATATGGGCAGTGTGTGCTATGGTCACTGTGTGAAATGAATGGTGTGTGATATGGGCAGTGTGTGCTATGGTCACTGTGTTATATGAATGGTTTGTGATATGGGCAGTGTGTGCTATGGTCACTGTGTGATATGAATGGTGTGTGATATGGACAGTATGTGCTGTTCAGGTTTTATGCTTTTTGCTGCTCATCAGTATCTAAGGGTTGGAAATGAAGCATGAAAAACTTGAATCTAGAAAGAAAAGTCTTAAATATAACTTTCTAAGGGACTACACATGCGTCAAAGTACGTATCTAAGTGATAAAAGGTTATTGTGCAGACTAAGTCTGTCTAGATCAGCACTTCTTTGATGCTGCCTTCTAATCAATTCTCTTGCTGCAATATTAATAGATGGTATCTTTATAGCAATGAAGTAATTACTCTTCAACAAACAACAGACATAAGAGGTCTGCAGCTCCTGTGGCATTGCTATTTCTTGTTAGCGTTTTTATTGTTCTACAATAATTAGAGAATGTATGTGGTTGTCGTGGCAACAAAGTCAGATATAGAATGTAGCTGTAATTTGAATAGGATATAGATCCCAGAGCTTTGTTATATGAAGTCAGACAATAAAACCTTGTCATGTATTATAATACCGACACGAGTTGAAGACAACTTTGAATATCATGTTGTCTTATTAATCATTCAAAAAGTCAACAACCTGAAATCAGCATTATTAAAATTCTCATTTGTACATATACTACACAAATTGAACTTATTTTCTTATATTATTATATATTGGTCAATAAACAACTCTTCTGTCAGATTGATGTGTGGCTATAAAAAAAACTTTGGAGATCACTTTGTCAATTAGTCTGTATGCATTGGAACTCCATATTGTTGTTTATTGATAATCAAATGCTTTTTTTTGTTAATTCCCATGCAAAGGATTAGTTCAAAGGAGTATTTTGAAGTGAATAATATAAATCGATGGTTACCAAAATGGGAATAATTTAAATGCTAATGCTTCTATATTATACTAAATATAAAAGCTCATGAACATAATTTAGTTGCAGTTTTTTTTCCCAACTGAAGAAGACATGTTCAAATTGTCATGTGATAATATTCGTACCATTTTTTCCCAACTTATTCATAATAATGAGCCTAGCTCTGCATAAACTTGGTTTAATGCACATGTGGGAAGTATTTACTGCACATGTGGGAAGTATTAAATGCACATGTGGGAAGTATTTAATGCACATGTAGGAAGTATTTAATGCACATGTGGGAAGTATTTAATGCACATGTGGGAAGTATTAATGCACATGTGGAAAGTATTTAATGCACATGTGGGAAGTATTTAATGCACATGTGGGAAGTATTTAATGCACATGTGGGAAGTATAAATGCACATGTGGAAAGTATTAATGCACATGTGGGAAGTATAAATGCACATGTGGGAAGTATTAATGCACATGTGGGAAGTACTAATGCACATGTGGGAAGTATTAATGCACATGTGGGAAGTATTAATGCACATGTGGGAAGTATTAATGCACATGTGGGAAGTATTTTTTTTAAAGGAAATGAGCTGCGCTCTGTAAAAAGGGGGTTCAATGCATGTGCGTAAAGTGTCATCCCAGATTAGCCTGTGCAGTCTGCATAGACTAATCAGGGACAACACTTTCCGCCAAAACTGGATTTTTGCTAAGAAGAGTCTTTCTGTAAACTACAATACCATTAAAGCGGAAAGTGTCTGATTAGCCTGTGCAGACTGCACATGCTAATCTGGGATGACCCTTTACGCACATGTATTAAGCCCCATTTTCCCACAGCTTGGCTCATAACCATGTTAATTTCAACCAATGTGGTATCTAGTTGTCTACTACACATATTTGTTGGCCTGTTTTGCAGGAGATGGGTCGTCATGATGACCTATGGTCCCTATTCTACATGCTGGTGGAGTTTTTAGCTGGACAGTTGCCATGGAGAAAAATCAAGGACAAGGAACAAGTTGGGATCATGAAAGAAAAATACGATCACGCCCTGCTATTGAAAAACATGCCGACTGAGTTTCGAGAGTTTTTAAACCACTTGAATGGTCTGGACTATTTTGAGAAGCCTGATTACGCTCTTCTTCAGAACCTTTTTGAGCAGTGCATGAGGCGTAAGAATGTCCGGGATAGCGACCCCTATGACTGGGAGAAGGGTTACGCTGATGGCTCCATCACCACGACAACAACTACATCACCGCCCCTGGGAATGAAACAGTCACCAGGAATAGGGTATGGAATAACTAGGATACAGCTTACATGATTCAAACTCATCAAATGTTTCAAAATCATGAAATTAAGGGCATTCCTCAAACTAAAAGAATTTTATCATTACTAATGAGGATGGGCAAAAAAGACAAATAACACAATTGGTATATACTCGTGTCTTGCCTTTCAATTATTTATGTTTCAATACAGGCTATGCAAGATTAGGTTCCTTAAGAATTATAATAGTATTATGTTGAACAACAGTATTCAAAGAATTATAGATAATATGTTATTTATGTGTTTGAAACATCTACTCTTGTTTGTATTGATGGTACAGTGTATATACCATGATTATATTACAGTTTGAATCAGTATCATGGAGCCACTGAGGTCATTGATGAAAATCTCAGTGAGAATGATGGTGAGGAAAACTTGAAGAAACTCAAAGAAGCTGATCAGATCATTGAAGAGAAATACAAGAACATGGATAACAAATTGCGAGAAGAAAAAGAGGCTCACATAGAACTAGTCCATCATGATGGTGAAGAGAAGCATTTAGCTGAGCTGAAAATCAAAGAGAAATATGAGGAAAAGGAAACTGAAGTGAAAGTGGTTCACAGGGAGGAGAAAACAGTTGAAGTTTCTAAGGAATTGGGTAAACTTGATTCTCAGTTGAAAGGTATTCTGAAAACAAGTGAAAGTAAGCAGAATTTGAAAGACACAGATATTGGAAGTGTTGTGCAAGTAGTGACCAGTGAACCTGCTAAACCAGAGCCAAAGGTCGCTGTTAGTGATAAACCTTGTGCCGATAAACCTAATGGTGCTATATCGAAGCCAACTCGAACATTGCCACAGATTGAGTTGGTAGAAAGTGCTAGTAACAAAGTCAGTGTGGAACCTAAGGTAGCAGCAATCAGAGCTTCTGGTGTTACTGGTGGAATATTAGCTTCAGCTACTTCAAATGAAATTGCTCAGCCAAAAACACACAGTGTTAAACAGTTGGTAAGGAACTTTGAGAGAGTTGGAAAGGAGCACATATTAGATCTTCCAAAAGCAATTAGTGTGCCAGAAAATATGAGTGACCAAGATCGCAATGCTTCTTTAAGTGGCGTCCCTCGTCGGCAGTCTGAACCCTCGTGCAATATTGTAGAAAACTCTTACCCAGAGCATTTAATAAGTAGAGCCCAACTCACGTTTGCAATCATGCAGACGGACGATAAAACTCATACAATGGCAGATGACAATGTCGATGAGAATGCCACTCGTGCCGCACCCTTTACTCAAGCTAGTCAATGGCAAGGGGTGTCTGGGTTTGCCTCTAGTACAGACAATAGTGAAAACGATGAAGAGGCAGATGAGATGATGAATACAGATGGAAAAGTTCATAAAGGTTCATCTAAGTCAAAGACTAAGATAAATCTCATGCACACGCTTGCTGATGAAGACGACTTGAAACTAGATAGTTTAGCAAGAAATTCCTTGTATTTTGATGATAAGGATGCAAGCAAAGCCATGCGAAATTCTTTGATTTTCATTGATGATGATATTGAAGACAGTCCGCAAGAGCAGTTAGGCTTATTTATTAAGGAAAAGGTTGAAGAAAAAAGTCAAGGCCTTGAGAGCAAAGATGTGTCATTTTCATTCGTAGGTACCGATAGATCACGGACTAATAAAGTAGATCATTCAAGCGCCAGTTACAGTGCAGCCCATTATAGTATACCTCATGCATTTAGTGTACCAAACAACCTTTCAGATAGACTAGGGGACCATTTTAGTGAAAAGCGAGCAAAAGATTTAGGCAATAGAGTCAATGTTCCATCAAAGATACCATCTAGTCCTTCAAAGTCATCATTAAAAGATAAAGAGAGTTTATCAGACGTTAAAAAGTTAGCTGTGCTCAACAATCTTAAATTAACACAATTTGGCAAAATATCTAGTTCATTAAAAAAAGAGCGTAGCTCGGATAGTTTAGATAAGATTCTGAAAGAAAAGAAAACATCGGATTCAAATAGTCCTGGAGCCTCCCCATCCAAATCCAGACATTTACTCAAGCCTATTGACTTGCTTCTAAAGGAGAAGACAAAATCTGATGGTGATATCGCTGGTGCAGACAGGCGGTCTAGGAGTCGAAGTCGCGATGGAAAAGATCGAGGTAGAAGTTCATCCAGGTCAGAGGACAAGTCACGTCGAAGGCAATCATTGACAACAATTGATGAACACATACGTTCTAAAGCATCTCCTGCATTTTCTCCTTTAGAAGAAAAATCCATACAAAGTAATGAGAATAATGGCAATCAGGCAGTTTTAAGTCCTAAAGTGGAAGTGAATGGTACACTATCCAATGACAGTGGCATTCATCAGAGCAGTAAAGATACAAGCAAAGAGAATATTATTTCAAAAGCTAAGGATGATAAATCACCTGAAGAAAGAGATAAACGGGAAAAACGGAGGAAACGCTCCAACTCTGCCCCAAGAACTGATAACCACAAGAATTCTGAGCCAGTATTTGATGCCCCTGTACCTCCACTAGATTTAAACCAGAAAGTCCCAAAGCCCCCAGGAATGGGATCAGCGCCAAAGAAGAGCCTTGTCTACTCTGCAAGGTAAGCGGATCTTTAAGAACAATCTTTTTCATGTTGTTGTGGTGTTCATGTATGTGTTAAAGTTATTGTGAAATGCACATGTTAGACATTTGGGGAAATCAATTTTAATGATAGAAGGTGGTATGTGCTTATGGAAAAAATGCTTTCTAATGGTTTAATGAGGAAATCGATCATATAAAACATAATTCACTGTTTCATTTTAAAATGATACTTTTAATCCCACATAATTTTCCAATTTAACCCTTTTAAAATGTTAACATCTGATGGGAAATCAATAAAGACTTAATATTGATGTTTTGTGTGTGTGTTCTTTCAAGATTCTGTTGTGTCCTCATCACTGCATGTGCATGGATTTGTTGTTTTATGTTTCTTTGATGTTATGCTCCATGAAAATGGGGATCATAAACGAGGTTTTGTCTGTCTGTACACAGTCAAACTTTGATGGAATTGAATTTGTGTGGGTCTGAAATAAGTTTGCACACTATTTGTTTACAAAGGGCATCATCAGAGGGCATTCATCAGTTTACGGATATTTGTGTTGTTTATAGTTGTATCAAATGTGATTGTTTTTTTGTATTGACTGTGTTAGTACTTTAAAATATACATTATAGTATTTTAAACTATTCATTATACTTATTTTGATATTGTTAGTTTTAAAGCCATGATAATAATACTACTGTATACCTGTACCCATGTGGTTACAATATATTTTTAACCAGGTTTTAGATAAAGTTAAAAATGTTAGTTTTAGATTAGATTGAACAGAGCTCCAGATAAGGATTTGTGAAATTAGTAACGGTACTGCCACTGACAGAAAGAAAAGGAGTAACGCTTAAAATCAATTAGTACTTGTACTACCATATCTAAAAATACAGGTAGTACTGTACTACCCGTGGTCTTGGATATTGAAGGGTGTATAACTGACTTTACAGAAACATTTGCAGCAATTATAATAAATATATGTAGCTTCTTAAACAGTTACTGTATTAGGTTTTCCATTCTGAATTATGATGCTAATACAACTACACATTAAAACTCATGACTAATGCTATTTCTTCATTTTTCTTGACAAGAAAACACAAGCCAACTATTAAGCTAAGTAAATGAACACTTATTTCACTGTCTCATCCGTTTCCCATCGTGTTTTCTAACGTTTTACGCCACCGATGCAATCAAATCGTTTAATATCGGGGCGACAATGTCTTTTTCTTGGTTAACAGATTTAATGTCAGGATGGTTAGAAGACACCGTATGTAGTCATTATATGACAACAAAGTGTTGTTTTGAGCCGTTTCCGGTTAAGCCGGCATTCAATTGCGCGCAGACATATCGTTTTTGACGGATTTACAAGTTACAGGAAATCACGCGACAGAATAGAAAATAATATATGATTCCAGTCTACAACTTTTTGGTAATTTAAATTAACGAAAAGCGCCGTTAGGTTAGAGACCAACAAATCACGCCGCGCTGACGCAGACGTATCGGTACGGCCAGATTTTTTTTCGTAAATGCGTAAAATGGATATTAATGTCGTAATTGTACGTCCAGTTTATAAAAATAAATGTGTAAATCTTCATGAAAAAGGCGTTTTTACGGCTGTACGGCCCTTATCTGGAGCTCTGGATTGAAGTATCGCAGATGGCCAGGCAGCATCAAACAGGTGGTCCTATCAATAATTTAGTTAGTGTGGAGCAGTTGATGAAACTTTGGACATAGCAAGCTTGTTTTAAGACCTAGCTTGGGATTGTATGGATTGTGTGTTGGGAAAAGGTCAAGGTCACTTGTCCTTTAAATAGAAAATTGGTTTTGGGGATAAACTCGAGAGTGGATGGATGTATTGAAATTGTATATGTAGGTTACTTATATGCACCTAGCATGGAAGTTCATTTGGGGCCAGTTGAGTTAAGGTCAAGGTCACTGTTACTAATAATAGGAAACTAGAAATGGCGCGGCAGAGGCCGACGCGTATCCCCACGCCGAATGTTTGACCTAGGTGTGCCCCAGGGTTGGTAATGGGGCCATGCATAGCTGAGATTGACCATATTGTCATAAGAGAAGTTCAGTATCAATTTGAAGTGAATCGGTGTAGAAAAGAAGAAATTATAGTAAAAGGCAATTTTGGGTGGGTGTGGTCTATGTGGGCGGGGCCCCAGGGTTGGTAATGGGGCCATGCATAGTTGAGATTGACCCTAATGTCATAAGAGAAGTTCAGTATCAATTTGAAGTGAATCCGTGTAGAAATGAAAAATTATAGTAAATGGAATTTTTTGGTGGGTGTGGCCTATGTGGGCGGGCGCTCCAGGGTTGGGATTGGGGCCATGCATAGTTGAGATTGACCCTAATGTCATAACAAAAGTTCAGTATCAATTTGAAGTGAATCCGTGTAGAAATGAAAAAATTATAGTAAATGGAAATTTTTGGTGGGTGTGGTCTATGTGGGCGGGGCGCCCCAGGGTTGGGAATGGGGCCATGCATGGTTGAGATTGACCGTATTGTCATAAGAGAGGTCCAGTATCAATTTGAAGTGAATCGGTGTAGAAAAAAAGAAGTAAATGTAAAATAACCTAAAAAAATGAGTGATAATTTCTGACGCGGCCCCACCCCAACCGCTATAACTTTTGACCCAGGGGTTAGATCAAAATTCCAAATAGTGCAGGGTCGCACATATGCTCATAGCTACCATGTGTGTAAGTTTCAAGGTTCTAGTGCTTTTAGTGTAGGAGGAGATAGTGGCCAGGACGGACGGACAGACAGACAGACAGACAGACAGACGGACGGACGGACGGACGGCGGAGATAACCACAATATCCCCACCTTTTTTTCAAAAAGCGTGGGGATAAAAATGTCTGCTTAGTAACTTAAATTTGTATGGAATAATTGTAATGACAATTTTTGTGTGTTTGTTTATTACATTTAAACCTAGGTTTTGATTCACATGTGGACCAATTTAGTAAAGATCAAGGTCACATTTCTAGACTATGTCTAGACTGTTTTAAAAATATAAAAACATTTCCGTTCTATAGCTGAAGATTCATGAGGATGTAGTTGTAAAAGTTTGTGCTTGGGATCACACAAATATTCAAATTAATTACTTAAAATTTGAAAACCTGGTCTATTATAGTGTTGCCATGTTTCTTGATATTTTAAACAAAAGAAATTCTTATAGAATTCTATAATTTTAAAAAAGTGTGACAAGTTTAATAAAGTGCTATTAGTCATTGCTTAGGAGCTAAACAATGTTTTTGCATGGAATTCGAAGGATTTTTTCTAGCGTTTAAATAAGCATGTAGTTTGCAGATATTTCCTTAATGCACATTTGTTATTTCCTTCAAGATTGACAGAAAGTAATTATGGTGATATTAAATATAAGTAATTGTGTTCAATGCAACAGTTTAAAAGGGAAAAAAAAGAAAAAGCAGGAACTGTGCTTAACCCTTACAGTGCGGGAACCGAGTTGTGAAGGCCTTTGCAAACAGTTTGGATCCAGATGAGACGCCACAGAACGTGGCGTCTCATCTGGATCCAAACTGTTTGCTATTCTGATAGTATTCTTTGAAAAAAAATCTAAGAAAATGCTAATTTTAGAAATTCAGCAGACGACATTTTAGCAGACGACAAATTACCCAGCATGCAAAGGGTTAAGACATATTCATGGACATTAGTAGTCAATGGTTC
Organism: Dreissena polymorpha; assembly: GCF_020536995.1. Lineage (NCBI taxonomy): Eukaryota > Metazoa > Mollusca > Bivalvia > Myida > Dreissenidae > Dreissena > Dreissena polymorpha. Next base: position 22,527,582 of record NC_068357.1, read on the forward strand.
AGAGTTGAAAATAAGAAGATTTCTGCAGAGGCATTGTTGTAATTTATGCCCTTTAATGACATAGTTGTAAATTTTTAGCTCACTTGAACAAGACATTGTCATGGTAACCTATTGTGATCGGTGACCATCAGCGTACTGTGTTGTACGTTGTGTGGTAAAAAATTTGATTCAAACATCATCTACTTCTAAAACGTTAGGCAGATTTTCATAAAACTTCACATGTATGATCCTACCGTGGCTCTCTTACAAAGTTATTCAAATCAATCTGGTCCACTGAATATGTAGATCGTCTAGAGCTTAAAATAAATTTTAGCCGTGCTATTTGAAAAGGGGTTTAATGCATGTGCGTAAAGTGTCCTCCTAGATTAGCCTGTGCCGGAGAGACACTTTCCGCCTAAACTGGATTTTTTATTAGAAAATACTTTCTTTAAACAAAAAATATCATCAAAGCAGAAAGTGTCATCCCTGATTAGCCTGTGCAGACTTCACAGGCTTAACTGGGATGACACTGTATGCACATGTATTAAGCCCCCTTTTCACAAAGCAAGGTTCACAGGTTCAATATTGGGTATGTTACATCGTCTAGTGGTCCTCGACAAATATTGTTCAAATCATGACCCTGGGGTCAAAACTGGCCATGTCTCGGTCACATTATTATCGCCACGCTTTTTGTGGTTATCTCTGCCGTCAGTCCGTCCCTCTGTCCATCTGTACGTTTTTCCGTCCGTCCTGGCCACTATCTCCTCCTACACTATAAGCACTAGAAACTTGAAACTTACACACATGGTAGCTATGAGCATATGTGCAATCCTGCACTATTTGGAATTTTGATCTGACCCCTGGGTCAAAAGTTGTTGGGGTGGGGCTGGGTCAGAGATTTTCACATATTTTTATGCCCCTGGTATGGTGCATTGGCCATAACTTTTGAAATATTGAAGATAGCAACTTGATATTTGGCATGTATGTGTATCTTATGGAGCTGCACATTTTGAGTGGTGAAATGTCAAGGTCATCCTTAAAGGTCAAATGTCAAAAAACAAATCCAAGGGAAGAAATAAGCTTTAAAGGGAGGTAAGTAATGAGCCTGCCAAATGATTTTTTTTTAAATAAATCAAAGCAGCGCAGGAGGGGGCATTGTGTTTCTGACAAACACATCTCTTTTTTATGTTATTTTACATTAACTTCTTCATTTCTACACAGATTCACTTCAAATTGATACTGAACATTTCTTTTGACAATACTGTCAATCTCAACTATGCATGGCCCCATTACCAACCCTGGGGCACCCCTGGGTCAAACATGCAGCGTGGGATACGCGTCGGCCTCTGCTGCGCCATTTCTAGTTTATATTGACTTTATATTGACTAGTAAATAACTTTAAAGATTTTTTCTCTTGAACTGCAAATATCAGGGGTTTAATATTTTATTTGTGACATCTACTTCTGGTCCTTTACAAAGATTGTACAAATTATGCCCATAGGGTCAAAACTTGCAATGCCCCAAGGGTTACAAGATCTATATAGACTTATAAAGTACATAAATTAAAAAAAAACTCTGAAAACGCAAGACTTGAAGGTTTAATATGTGGTGTGTAACATCATCTAGTGTTTCTCTACGAAGACTGTCTTAATCATGCCCTTTGGGTCAAAACTAGCCACCACACACTGTTCTAATTATTTACAAAAACTGATATTGCAAATAATTTTCATAATCTTCTTTTCTGAAACATCAAGGATCAGGGGTTTCATATTTGGTGTGTAACATCATCTATTGGTTCTTTACTAAGTTTGTTCAAACAATGTCCCTGGTGTCAAAACTGGCCATGCCTAAGGGTTAACATGATTATATAGACTCATGAATAAATAATTAAAAAAAATATTCTCTGAAACTGCTATGTTCTGACGTTTATTAAATGGTGTGTAACATCATCTAGTGATCCACTGCAAAGATGGTTAAAATCAGGTCCCTAGGGTCAAAACTGTTCACTCCCCAAGAGGTCACAAGATTTATTTAGACTTAATAAGTAAATATTTCTTTAATAATCTCTGAAACTGCAAGGATCAGGGGTTTAATTATTTGATTTGTGGCATTGCCTTGTGTTCCTCTACTTAGTTTGTTATAATCATGCCTCTGGGATATTACTGGCCAGATGATTTATTTAGACTTCTAGTAAGTCTTCTTGTCTGAAACTATATTTTAACAGCATTTTGAATTAAACACTAGATACAGGTCTCATACAAATATTGTCCAAATCATTCTCCGGGGGTCAAAATTGGCTGGGCCTATGTTGACACAGGATTTATATAGACTTTTTTTGTAAAAAAAACCACTAACAAATTATTCTCTGAAGCTGCAAAGATCTGTGATTAAATATTTTGTGGTAATATTTCATATGGGTATCTACAAAGTTTGTTCAAGTCACACGTCTGGGTTTAAAACTGGCCACGCCCCATGGGTGACCTGATTTATAATATGGACTTTATAGTCAACACATTTTTTAAAAGAGCACTTATATATCTGGCATTGTTTATATATTGTCCTTTATATTGTAAAGTGTAAAGTTTGGTTTCCATTTTGGTGTAGATTATTATTGTTGTTGTTGCTGTTTTGAGGTCACATGACTGGGCTTAGAGCAAATCAGATTTATCTCCCTGTGACTTTCAATGGTTGACCATTAGGCTCTTTAAGGCTCCCAATGTAGGTTATAAGATATTTGTTATCAATTCAGGTCATGATTTTGTGATATCTGGACTAAAGTGAATATTTTAGAGCCTTATATTCTCTTTTATTTCCACAAGAATATTGAAGTATAATGTCCTCTGGCTTTGATAACTTGGAGACCAGACCAGTGTCTTTTGTTTCCATAAAATTACCTGTACTTAAATCATTGCTCTTGGGAATTAATAATCAGTGTTAAGTTTTATAGGCTGTTAGTCTAATTTTTTTAGACCTTTTCATGTAAAAATAAAAAAGTAAAAACAGATCAATCGCTAGAGAAAGAATGAATTGAATTAATTTGTCCAAAGATAGCATTAAAGGTTTCATGTTCCTTAAAAAAGTATGTAATTTATTTATTATAAAAACTATATGAACATGTGAACAAGCTGAAGCTTAGGGATGTTTTTAAAACATGTCCACAATACCTTACTAATTCCCACTAACAGTGATAGAATGGTACTTCTAACTAATTTTGACATACAACTTAAAAGTTAAATGGCATGTTAAGGTACCGCTTCTGACCGTGCAGACAGAATTCTCACTAAGCGGTGTTGTTTGTCTCTTTACAGGCGTCGACGATACAAAATGGCGTCGGCAAACTCAAGCCCCCGCTCTCCGTCCTCACCGCAGGGCCAGTAATGAGTCACATGATCAGTCCATTGTCACATGACCTCCATAAACATTCTATTTATAGCCCTATCTGTAGAGTGCAATTCTAAGTTTCAACTGTAATGTACATGCGCCCACAGCCAGAGTTGTCTCTTTTTTTGCTTGAAAGGTAATGTGTTTTGTGTGTTATTTTGTTTTGCTTATATTAGTTTTTATTATTGTCTTGTTTTTCTCTTTAAGTATTGCTTTTGATATTTTTGGATGTTTTGAAATTCCATGTAATTTTTTTAACAGAATGATTATCATTTTCAATATACATGTACATTCTGTGGCATGTTGACATGTATTTGATATATATATCAAACAATGCCGATCAGTTTTAAAGATTAATGTTTGAAAGCTGCCTTTCATTCTTTACCTGTGGTCTGAGCTTTTAAAATAAATTCAGCCATAGATTGATAATTACCATTTTAAGGGTTGAACAAAAAAATAATTGTATCCTCCAACTTTTTCCATTTTCACTATAACAAGTTTTACATGCTTATCACTGAATACTTGAGCCAAACTGCTTAACATGTATGTCTTTGTATCAATAATATGAACAAAGACATAACATTCTGATAGTATGTTGGAAGAATCATTTCAAAATCATTTTAAAATTCAGCATGTGAATTAATTTCACAAATACCCACACAATATGAACCCTACGAAATAAATGAACAAGGACCAAATGATGTATTACAGGTTGCATCTGCCACAGTTGAATGTGTTCTCCGGTGAATTCCTTCGCAGTGCCAAACTGGATGTTTTCCACTGCGACGATATCGACGACATTGACAGTCCAACTAAGAAGCAAGAGGACAACTATTCTGACGAGGATCCCCTTTGAAATACTCACAAAACACATTGCCAGTCACTTGATTGTATCTCTGCCTGTTTGATATTGTTTCATTACTGTTGACAGACATTTTTTGACACTCTCATGTTAGTTCATGATGCAAAAGTTGTAATTCACATTTGTAATAGTTTGCCATCAACAGATTCATTTATAAATGAAAAAACATAGGGTCAAAAGTGTATTTGAGAAGGTGACTTAGCAAATAAAATGTGCCTGATTCTTTGATATTAACTAAATGCTTATTTTTTTTTGTATTCTTACAAATGATACTGTTACAGTAATACTTTCAGAACAGATTTTCCTAGCAGAGGAACTTGTTTATTTGAGTTACTCTCTGGGAATATTGGGCTTCATGCGTTTGCTTAAAGTGTCCTTCTAGATTAGGGACACACTTTCTGCCTTGAATGGATTTTTTTAAAGAGACTTTTCTTTAACAAAAAGTTTTATAAAAGCGAATAGTATGGTCCCTGTTTACTTATTGCACACTGATGACAATCAATGCATGAAGCCCGGTATTTGCCAGAGCGTGGTTTATTTTTCATAATCAATTTCTAAAATTAGTTATGTAAAAAGCTCTGTGTCAGGTGAATTTGTCTCAGCTGAAGGACACTTTCTGGTTAATATATAGTAATACTCTTGTTTATTGTTAACTGTATTGAGGTATTCAAAATAAAGAATAGGTCAAAATAAACCAAAACATGGGGTAGTGAGCAAGTTCTGTCCTTTATGCACTTAAAATTATTTGGGTCATCTTTTGTGCCTGTGGAAAATTATATATGCAAAGTAAACTAATGTGTATTAAAGTAACTTTGTGTAAATTATGGCATTAACAGATATTAATTTAGATTTAAGAGGTGTTACAAACAAACATTACCTTATTTTTTGTAAAATGAATGCATTTTTAACCAGGTTTTCCGAAGGAAAAAACTGGTTATTAGATTGGCGAATGCGGGCGGGCTGGCTGGCTGGCTGGCTGGCGGGCTGGCGGGCGGGCGGAACAAGCTTGTCCGGGCCATAACTATGTCGTTCATTGTCAGATTTTAAAATCATTTGGCACATTTGTTCACCATCATTGGACGGTGTGTCGCGCGAAATAATTACGTCGATATCTCCAAGGTCAAGGTCACACTTTGAGTTCAAAGGTCAAAAATGGCCATAAATGAGCTTTTCCTGGCCATAACTATGTCATTCAATGTGAGATTTTAAAATCATTTGGCACATTTGTTCAACATCATGGGACGGTGTGTCGCACGAAAGAATCACGTCAATATCTCCAATGTCAAGGTCGCCACAACTAAAAATAGATTTTTTTCAAAAACAAACTTACAAAGGGGGTTAATTTTGTTTGTTCATTTCAAAAGTTCAGTTTGAGTTTTCTCCCTTTATCAGATTTTTTTTTCACAATGAAAACCTGGTTTTGTGACAATTTTGTCCCTTGTTTATTTATAATATATGGCTCCTTATTGGAGCAATATCTCTTACCAGCGTTGGTGGTTGTGTATTTGTTATATATGAGCCGCGCTCTGTGAAAAAGGGGTTTAATGCATGAGCGTTAAGTGTCATCCCAGATAAGCCTGTGCAGTTTTTTTTAGAGAGAAGATTGAGCAAATAATTATGAATACATGGCAAAGGATATATGTAGGAAATTACTAAAAGCTACAAATTCAAAAAAAGCTACATAAAACCTTGCATAATTATTCCAAAATATGTTCAAGTACCTCACTATTATAGTATGATGATGGTCTTATATTAAAGATGACAAATACATGAAATGAACGTTAACAATTGTTGGACCTAGCAAGAGTTTGTCCGAGGTACTCCTGCATCATATTTACACTTTTAGTACTGAATTTTATTTGTAATTGATAGCTCATGTGATATGTGCAATGTTTTTGAAATCATTGAATTTCAACACACATACATGTAAACATTATAGTTAAGTAATACATTTTGTAAAAGAGGGACCAATTAGGGGCTGTTACCCTGTTATGGTTCAAGGCTTTACTTTTGGTTTGTTAAAGAGTTTATTGGTATATTAGCTGTAGAAAAATAATGAATTAAAATTACATTAACTTTATTGGCAGTGCTCTGAAAAAAGGGTTAACTGTGCGTAAAATGTTGTCCCAGATTAGCCTGTGCAGTCTGCATTGGCTTAATAGGGAACTGTTTCTGCCTAAACTTGATTTTGGATAAGAGACTTGCTTTAAATAAAAAATACCATAAAAGTGGAAAGTGTCATCCCTAATTAGCTTGTGCAAACTGCATAGGCTAATCTATGACGACACTTTACTCACATACATTAGACCCCCTCACTTTACTCACATACATTAGACCCCCTCACTTTACTCACATACATTAGACCCCCTCACTTTACTCACATACATTAGACCCCCTCACTTTACTCACATACATTAGACCCCCTCACTTTACTCACATACATTAGACCCCCTCACTTTACTCACATACATTAGACCCCCTCACTTTACTCACATACATTAGACCCCCTTTTCATTTGTATTTTTACATGCACTCTCATTTAGTACTTGCACTGTTCGATACAGATGAGATTATTGTTGACAATGGGCCTGGTCATGTGTGAGTTACTGAATTTCATTGGCAAGTATTACACATTACGCATTACTAAAGAGACTGTGATTCTTCTGCTGCCACTGTGTATTGTAACACTATGGTGAACTGTGCAAATCTTTTGTATGTCTTACATTTGTCGTACATACATGTTCATGCAACTTATACCAGTCTTGTTAAGAATGTATTAATCAATGTAAAATTTGTGTCATGGCTTTTCAATTATTCAATCATTTGATTATTTAAAGAAATTGCTATTACATTTCCATAAGTTATGTTTATTTTGCAGTGTTTTAATATTCACCTTTCATTTAAAAACAAATGAAAGAATTTTTAAGAGCCACATACATTTTCTTTGCATTATAAGAAAAAAAAAATACAAAAAAAAAAAAAAAAAAATATATATATATCTAAGACCACATGAGAAGCTGATTGTGAAGGTAAGACACTGCAAATTAAAAGTAAAAATGAAATAACAGTATTCATGTGTTTGAATCATTACTAAATGTAAATGGAGAATGCAGTAATGTTCTTTAAGTTAGTAATTATGGTTGTTTTCATGTCACAGTCATCATTGTTCCATTTTGTGCTTTTGACAACCTCTTTTTGAGGTAAAAGCCAGTGTTGAATAGATAGCAGTCAAAGACACATTTAAACATGTTTATAGGGTGTCACAAAATAAATTTTCTTACAAATTTTTCAAATTTCAAAATGTTCAGTTCCAGTGATTGACAGCAATAAGTTAACATGTTAGCATGCTATTTTTAGGATGTTTGAATAATTTATTATATTAAAATCGTTAAGTATTTGAACATTCAAGTACCGGTACCTGCATTGATCACTTAGATATTCCCAAATATTGTTTGATCAATATTTGCGAAAAAATTTAAGGAGGTATCAACCTATTTGGCCAGGAAACATTACAGGGAAAATGCTAAGGATTAAACAAATTGTACAACAAAATAAAATATTATATGCATAGTGTGACTGGTCATGATTTATTCTGCCAAAATTTTAAGCTTAGGGGCGTTGAAATTACTTTAAAAATTATTTAAATGTGTAGCACTCCTAAACAAATATCATCATAACAAAAACAATGATTTAATCTGACAAATTAAACCTTGTTTGATTTTGATTACCGGGTATATTAAATGAGCCAGTCATTTAGAAAAACTAGGCTTAGGGATTTTCTGGTAAAGTATCCCAGATAAGCCTGTGCAGTCCACAGCTTGTGCAGTCATAATAGGTTAATTAGGGACAACACTGTCCGCTTTAATGGAATGTTTGAAAGCAAGTATTTTTTTATCAAAAACTTAGTCTAGGCAGACTACGCAGGCTAATCTGGGACGATACTTTATGCACATGTTTTAAGCCCGGTTTTCCCAGTGCATGCTCAAATATTAAAATTCTTGTTCCTCATGACAAGTATTCTGCTCGATAGTGCTGAGATTGTTGTTGTCTTGTCATCGTCTTGATCAGTTAGCAAACACGAATACAGCAGTGTTCAATACTTCATACATCAGTTACATTTTACACATTAGTGTGCAGAAGATACCATATCCATTTGATTTTACTTTTTATTTTCATGGGTATCAATAAAAGGTCATCTATAAACACTGAAAACAGTCAACTATGTTCAAACACTGAACAAAAGCAGAGGCATTCATGATCATGTATTAGTTAAGAATGCTGTCAGTCTTATCTATAGAGAAAATGACACCATAATAATTGCATCATAGTAAATAGCACTTAATACTCAATACACATTCATATTTCTCATACATTTATTGTCAAATAATAATAATAACAGATTTCATATTAACAATATTGTGTTTGCATCGTCAGCATTTTCCCAGCGCATAAAATGTACATACTAAGTTATTATCGTGGAGAACCATTTTTCTATTTATTTTGCATTAAGCATAATGTACCACAGCTGATGTCTGATCTCTTGTTGCTTTCTATATGTTTATTTCTTGCTCAGCATGTAGTCTTCATATCATAATCTAGTACATTATGCATTGTATGGGACAAGTTTTTACCAGTTCTTGCATGTAACTGTAGCATTGTTGATTATATACCTGATATGAAACTCCAAGCAAACAAAATGTACCCCCATACCGAAGATATCAGAAATTTTATGAATTTGTAAAGCTGTCTTTAGTGCTATATCGGTTCTAAAGAAAATGTATGTTGCATACTTGCACTTGATTCTTTTAAGTAGTTGGCCTTCATTATATACATCATTCTCTTACACTGATTCAGTTGATTATGTTAGGATATATACAATTACTTCATTATATTACTTGTTTATAATACTTGTTACATTTATTTGTTAGAATATGCCATTATTCTTTCTTTTTTTATTTGAGCCATGTTTTATTCTGATATTTTTTCTGATCATGTTTTGGTTGTTAGTTTATGTTTTTTTTGGTTAACATGTTGAACAGTCAGCTTAATTGTGCTTTAGACTTTTACAAGTCATGTTTTATTATGTAACAATAAAACACTGAAATTTACTACACATATGCCTTGTTTTTAACTCTTTCACAAAGTGCTCAAGGTGCTAGTGAGAAATTCCTAGGTCAAGTGTCTGTCTTTGTGCTGTGTGTGGTGAGGGTTGTCAACTTAAAGCTCGTTACCACTTTAGAGGCCACTTTTTCATCCATCTTGCTGAAACTTGGGCTCAATGTTAAGCTTGAAAATAACTAGGCCGAGTTATAATCTAAGTCTGAGTCCAAAAATCACCAGGTTAAATAATAGGAAAACTTAGTTACCTGTCTAGGGGCCACATTTATGACTCAATCGTGATGAAACGTGCTCTGAATGTTTATTTTGACATTTTCTGTATTGAACAAAAAGGTCACCTGGCCAATCATATAAATTTGTTACCGATTTAGACGCCATAATTACAATTCAATCTTGAAGAAATTAAGTCTGAATTTTAGTCTTGACAATATCTTGGCCAAGATTGAATCTGGGTCATGTGAGCTCAAAACTAGGTAAAATATTAGAAAAACCCTGTCACTCGAGATGTTTATTAAGCATTTATAACATGTGGACAACTCTTATTGATATTGAATATAAATGATTGACTTAGTTACTCCCTTTTGTGAGAGTATTATTCATGATATGGAGTTTACTTGTGTGTATCATTCATGTGTGATTGTTATTTGAAGTTCAATTATTTGCATGCCCCCTTTTGAAGAAGGCTGCATATTGCAGTTGCACTATTCAACTGCGCTAAATTTCCAGTCTCGGCCATAATGCTGCATTTTATTGATGGATTTTTTGCAAGTGTCCTCCATCATGAGACAATGTGGCGCTGCAGCACCTATCTTACTACCACAAAGGTGAAAGTAATACTTAGTGGTTTAATGTAAAATTAAGCCAAAAACAGCTGAAAATACATGTCTGCAATATATTGAGGAATTTTGAAATAACGGCAAAAATGTAAGCCATAATAGGTTACATGTCCCGTTTAAAACTGTCTCCCTACCTCGGGTCACATGTATGGGTCAAAGTCAAATTTGGATATAATACTGATAAAAAATTCCTTTCTCCACCATAACCTTGCCATATACTGATGGATTTTGAAATAACTCAGCAACAGCAAAAATGCCATCCTACTAATGACAAGTCAGGTGTTCAACATGACTTCCTCAAATGTCAAGGTCACACTTCAGGTTTCAAAGATAAAATTTTATAAAGATAAAACCGTAATTTTGGCGTTTATTTAGCTATTTTAAGATGATTTGCCACAAATGACAACCATATCACGTGTAACAAACCTTTTCCTACCTCAAAAGTCAATGTCTCACTTCAAAGATCAACTTTGGCTATAAAACAGCTAATTGGGAGTGACATTCATAATGGCAACCATGAGGGTGCCGCATTTGTGTTAAACTTGTCACCCTACCTCAGAGATCAGGGTCACACATAGAGGTCAAAGGTCAAATTTGGCCATATAATAGCTTGTCTAAGCTGTTATGTTTTCATTCATAATTAAATTTTAACACAACCAACCACACATGAATACCATGAAGAGACTGTGTGTGGCTTGTATCATCTGTCCCATCATCTCAAAGGTAAAGGACATACTTTAAGGTCAAAAGTCTAATTTGGCTATAAACAGCTTGTATTTGACATAAGAAGAGTTATGAGACTAAAGTTGAAAGCTCTATTGTTCTATATGTATACTTCTTATAAATTTTGTTGTGAACGGATTTTTGCATATATGGCAGTTTACAATTTCTATGTTTTTAAAGCAACCAAAATCATTTTCGAACTCGTCCAAGATATTATTAAGATGAATCTTTTGACCAATTTTCATGAAGATCGGACAATAAATGTGGCCTCTAGAATGTTAACAAGGTTTTACTATAGCCAAATATATCCATAAGGAAATAGAATACTATGTTAGTGTGATTGTGTACTTAAGTTTATCCCACTAGTGAAGAAAGACATGGCGAGGCTTGCCGAGTCTTGTAAGCCTTTCTTAGACGAGTGGGGTAAATTTAAGTACACACTCAAACTTACATAGTATTCTATTTATCCTACAAGGGATACAGAAGACGCCCATATTTTAAAGAAATAATGAAAAAATCGCTAAAATGCTGCAGTTTTACCGGGAAATAATACAACTTTTGTCGTTTGACGTGTTAATAATGACGTCATGAGCACGCGCGCTTAATATTTGTAAAAAAATGTTTTTTGCTTTTTGTGTTGCATTTTGTGTTTAAAATAAATTACATCTTCGTATCAAATTGTTAGTTTTGTTGAATCTGATTCGATTTTACTAAAAATGAATACTTTATAGTTGATTCCGAGTAATATGACCTTCCTCCACACAAGACTAGGTGTGGGATAAACATAGGTGTGGGATAAACCTTATCTGTATGGGTCCTATTATGTTCTATTAAATCATTTAGCTGTATGATAAATATATTTTCTATAATCACTCGTGAAATAACAAACGATCTAACACTGACATGAACAAATATACTCTATTTATTTTCAGTTTATCGTATACGCCCTTTCATTAATTTGAATAAACGAAACGGACTGTTTTTCGGGTAGTATGCATTTTAAATTTAAGTAATTTGGTCCGATGTTCCTCACGAAACAAATAATTTTATGTCGATATTTAAATAATAGTTCTTTCAAATTTAATTTGGGGGAAAAATGAAAAATAGAATGCATTGTATGTGCCGGGAAGGAGAAAGTTAATCCGGTTCGGCACGAAAATCAAATGGGGCCCCCTAAAGTCCCCCATTTTTCATTGTCTAAGCCTCACCGGATAACCTTTCTCCATCCCGGCACCAATCACGTATTCTCTATATGATAATGTGTCAAAACATTGTAGATAAATGGTATTGACAAAATGAACTCTGTTTCTTGTATACCTAATGATAAAATATGACATTTCTGCAGTGAAATAACAGCAGTGAAAATAAACAAATTGTTATTTTCACCGGTGAAAATAACAAATTTTCGAAACTACTTTTTATATTTTTAGATTATCATATCAAGATTTTTATGATCACGAGTGAATTAAAATCGGTATTCCACCGAATCCAACATTTTTTATGCTTTTGTTTCACCGTTTATTTAAATTGTAAAAGAGTTTAACTGGAGAATTTCGCTAGAATAGTGACGTCATTTCGTCGAAAAAATGACGTCATTTTTTGTATTGAAATGTATTGAGGCACGCCACGGGAGAAAGGGTAACCTTTCAGCGAAAGGGAAATAGCTGTTAATTATTTTTTTGAAAAGCGGGCATAAAAAAAACAGAAAATTTGTTCATGTCAGTGTAAGATCATTTGTTATTTTACTCGTGATCATAGAAAAATAATATTTTCACTCATGGCTGCGCCACTCGTGAAAATATAATTTCTATGATCACTCGTGAAATAACAAACGATCTTACACTGACATGAACAAATATCCTCTATAACTACTAATAGCCGAGCGAAATGACGGTGCGCTGTTTTTCTACAGAAATCAATGATAGAAAGATAGACGGTTCGCTGGTTTTCTAATGGAAGCATGAGAAAAGAACGATGGTGTGCTGCTTTTTTTTTTTTATAGAAATCGAAGATAGAAAAATGACGGTGCTCTGGTTTTCTATAGAAATCAATGATAGAAAGAAAGATGGTGATCTGGTTTTCTATAGAAATCAATGATAGAAAGAAAGATGGTGCTCTGGTTTTCTATAGAAATCAGTAGTAGAAAGAGAGATGGTGCACTGGTTTTCTATAGAAATCAATGATAGAAAAGAAGATGGTGATCTGGTTTTCTATAGAAATAAATGATAGATTGAAATACGGTGCTCTGGTTTTCGATAGAAATCAATGATAGAAAGAAAGATGGTTCACTTGTTTTCTATATAAATCAATAATAGAAGAAAGGTGGTGCACTAGTTTTCGATAGATATCATCGATAGAAAGAAATAGGGTGTACTGGTTTTCTATATAAATCAATGATAGAAAGAAATATGGTGCATAAGGTTTCAATAGAAATAAGTGATAGAAAGAAAGATGGTGCAATTCTTTTCTATATAAATCAATGATAGAAAGAAATACAGCGCTCTGGTTTTCTATAGAAATCAGTGATAGAAAGAAAGAGGGTGCTCTTATATAGAACTCAATGGTAGAAAGAAATATGATGCATAAGGTTTCAATAGAAATAATTCTTTTTTATATAAATCAATGATAGAAAGAAATACAGCGCTCTGGTTTTCTATAGAAATCAGTGATAGAAAGAAAGAGGGTGCTCTTATATAGAAATCAATGGTAGAAAGAAATATGATGCATAAGTTTTCAATAGAAATTAGTGATAGAAAGAAAGATGGTGCATCGTTTTTTTCTATAGAAATCAATAATAGAAAAAAGGATGGTGCAGTTGTTGTTTTTTCTATATGAATCAATGATCGAAAGAAAGACAGTGTGTTGGTTTCCTATAAAAATCGACGATAGAAAGAAAGAAGGTGCACTTGTTTTCTGTAGAACTAAACGATAGAAAGAATAAAAAGTAACTTGTTACAATGCTTATTTATTTTCATATCATTTTGTGATCATACACGTTTTCTTGCGTTGCTCACGTCAGACTATGTATTCATTCGCTTACTTTCAATACAATGTAGTGACCGTAATTACCTCTCTAGTTGCCTACACAGGTGGTTAGCGTGTGGCTATGATATAAATTAGTGAAAACATCATTTTGAATGACAAAAAATCAAATTATAACGAAATATCAACTTTTCTGAAAAACAAATTTTTCACTATCAAATATATATATAACAAGGTATCCAACTAAAAATCACCCGAAAACATGGTGCATCGCTTTGAACAGCCATAACTTCATCAATTGTGCAGCGATTTTCATGAACCCGGTCTTATTTAACGCAGAAATGAATTTCCTTTCTGGAAATGTACATATCTTAAAATATTTCTACAGATACTGGGTCAATTTTTACTAATTAATATCATAGCCCACACCATTGTGTCACACCGGTCTTACTGACAATATGTGACAATAACGTAGTGGCGTCACCATCTATGTATAGAATGTAGCCCACACCGTTCAATCGACTAACGCAACGTCTGTGGTTCATCCATCGGCTGAGCTAGTAGATACATGTCGGTTAAAAGCGGAGTGTAAGTATTTCCCTATTTTTTATATTTTACGTATCGAATTGAGCAGGTTTGAGTGTGTTCTTTGAGAGCGTAAGTAAGAAGGACTTTGGGAATTGAATCCCTACCTTCCTAGCTGCTTACTTTTAAAGAAATCAGTTAGAATGTGGTCAAAAATCAAACAAAATTCACCACTCTCTCAGTCAAACTCTATTTACACAGTATTTAGACCAAAGATACATATGAACAACATTTTATTGAAATCTTTACTCATTTGTCTTCGGTTATTCCAAATTACAGCATCCCACATGAACACACAACATTTTTATTAACGTTTAAATTGGAGTGGGGTTTTCCGTTCACAACAAGCTGTATGATTATATTACCGTTTACAACAAACGATATGATTATATTTGCGTTCACAACAAGCTATACGATTATATTTTCAGATTCACTAGCTGCTATGGACGCTGAAGAGCAAGCTGTTATTGATACGGCAATAGCGGAAGAACCTCTGAGTGGCTCTTTTGTTGAAGTCGAAATTCCGGGCGACGAACCTTTCACATGTGGAATTTGTGACCGTTCATATTCCAGGACAGATACACTGAACCGACATGTGAAAGTCCACGATTCTTCGCAGCATCCATGTACAAAATGTTACAAATTCTTTCCATCAGTAGTTGCACTCACCGTGTAAATGACTTGTTTCAATAATGTCAAAGTATGAATTATTTAAAAAGAAATCCACTCACCCATCCCATTTTATTTCAAAATACGAATGAAAATCTTAAAACTGTTTTTGTGATCAATATATCTGATAGTTCTATCGAATATGGTCAAGGAGTAACGTCCACATCTCATCATGCCATTTTCAATTGCCTCAGCCGATGGCATGAGCACAATTTTATTTTCGTAGCCGTTGGCATGACCATCTAATAAGTAGCCACGACCGTTGTCTTGAGCCGCTTTTCAAACGCCACTCGAATTTAAACGTTGATAAAATGTTATGTGTTCATGTGGGATGCTGTAATTTGGAATAACCGAAGACAAATGATTAAAGATTTCAATAAAATGTTGTTCATATTTATCTTTGGTCTAAATCCTGTGTAATTAGAGTTTGACTGAGAGAGTGGTGTTCGGAGGATTACGTTCACAAAGTTCTTCTTACTTAGGCTCTAAAAGAACACACTCAAACCTGCTCAATTCAATACGTAAAATATAAAGAATAAGGAAATACTTACACTCTGCTTTTAACCGACATGTATCTACTAGCTCAGCCGATTTTGCGTTAGTCGATTGAACGTTGTGTAGCCACAGGCTAACCACCTGTGGTTGCCTACGCGCATTTTTTCACGCATTTGTGAACACACCACTTCCACACGTTGCGATTGGACAATGCAGTTTACCAATCCATACTGCTATATATACTTAACTGTCCGTGTGCATATATATAAACGACGTGTCCGTATCATATATTGCAAAATTGTTTGAATGACACGTTAAAATACATCATTGTGGACATATAATTGTGAACAGTCGACAATGCCGTTGCAGATCAAATCAGTTTTAATATTTGTTTTTGTGTTATACATAAGTTTTCTGTCAAGGGCAGTCTCCTTTCCTGGGCCAAATGATACACGCGTTGATGCAGGTGAGTTTTTTTGCAATGGTGATGTATTTTTATTGTACGTTTAGAGTAGAGGGGCGTTTTGGCGTCTAAATAAATTAAGCATTATATTCAACATAACACAATATTTTCACGCGTATTTATTATATGTTTATATGTCACCTTGAGCGTTATTTTTTATATCAATATATTAATTAATTGTTTTTATGTTACAAATGAAACAGTCATAATGGTAACGGTCTCTCTGATATGTCTGCCTATTTATCTGTCTAGCAAGACGTACGTCCTTTTGTATTGTATGCCAATAAAATTTTATATAGGAGATCATTTATCTCAATTATACATGGGAATCTAGTTGTCTTATCAACAAGTACCAAGACATAGTCAATCATATCGAAAATATTTCGTTTGTGAACAACACTGCTAAATAAAAATGGTTCTTTATGTGATCAAGGTCCGCTTCCAGAACCGGTCAGTGCGACTAATAGAAGAGTCTCCATGGCAACGGTCCGTGACCTCCTGGTTGTTGTGGACTCCTCTAGCGGCATTCATCCTGGTATGTTTAGCATCATGAAGACACAGCTGTCGAGATTGGTCAAAATGCTCTGCCTTATTCCAAACCCATTTGATGTGAGTTTGTGTGTTTGATGTTACAATTACATGGACTATAGCAGTTTGATGTAATGACAAAGAAAATAAAATATATTCGGCAATTATCGGTCGGACAAAGAGACGATTTGAAACCGAATGTTGTCGGTTGTTTTAAGTTATGTGGTTATCTGTATCGTTGTTTTGCTTAAAGTAAACCTTTGACACACAAGGCCTCGGAAGTGGTCCTTTTATTGCCTATTTATTTACAATGAACTATTACATTGACTCAATATTGCCTTTTGTTTTGTAGACATTATACAAGTCTAGTGTAAAAAGTTCTTATCAAATTTATTTTTGAACACTTTTTACGGTCAATTAAACTTATTCCAAATTTAGAAATTTATTTGTTGTCTTTCATGCATGTTAACATTTAAATGTAAAAATAATTTGAACATAAATTTACTTGCTACTACCTTTGTGACCTTTGATTTTACGTAGATGTATATAAATTTTACGGCTCTAAACTACTCTATTAATGTTTCCATATTTAGAGATATCATCGAATGGCCCTTCTACAGTTTTCTAACACAGTGAGAGTGGTCTTCGATTTTAATGACAAACCCAGCACAGATCTCGTGCGCCAGGGCATACAATCGATGTCGCACATGGGTGGAGACAGATGTATAGGCAACGCCTTAGAGTATGCACGTGGCATGTTCACAGCAGCCAAAGGTTTACTTGTTTTTGCGGAATTTTGAAAACTGAAAAAAAGCTGTTGAGCAATATGCACTCAAGTTATGATACGTATGTGAGAAAACAATGACCTGCATGAATATACGGAACATATGTTAAAGATGCTGTTGTGCAATGTCTTAATGTTTTTTTTAGTTTTTTTTTAAATATGCGTCGTATTCTGAGTTTATCGTAAGATGTGTAATGAAACGGGCCCCTAAACTTGAAAGAAAAGACTGAGTCGCTGACATGTTCAAATGTATGATCATTATGTGGCGTCATGATCGTATGCACGGTTTACCTGAACTTGCATGAAATAAAGGGTACATCGGTGTATTTTAATAAGGTTATTATAGGATTTCGTGAATATATTCACTTTTTAATAAAAATCTGCCGAACAGCAAATTTATGTAACAACTATTGTTTTGAGGATTTGATAGCATGTGCAGATTTTATGAAATATTTAATTCAATGTTTTATAGGAAAGATGTCTAATCCAGATATATTTCAATGTCGTATAGGAATGAGGTCTGATCCCAACGTCATACATGAAGTTCTTCTGTTAACCTCTGGCCCATCAAACTGTGGTTCCAGCCTCTATGCCGCCACAAGACGCCTGTACCAGATGGCCAATGTTTATGTCCTTGGAGTGGGTGCTCTGAGACCGTCTGATGTCCTACAGCTTAACCAAATTGGAAACATGCCTACAAACCGTCACATATTCGGCATTGATGGCTTCAACACGCTTTCCGGGTTGGTGGAAGAACTCGAAGCGCAGTCAGCGGCCGTTCCGTGTGTGCCGTTTGACATCTAATAATCCAGAACGATTTTCTCACTGTTCGAGAAAATGATATTCATGCACATATGTTTACATATTGACGCCCAAACAACTGCTTTGATTGTGGTTTAGATTGTGAAATTAATAACTTAAATTGCATATGGTTAGCGTTACATGTTTCTACTACTATAAGTAGAAACATATCAAAATATATACATTATGATGAAGGATTCAATGCCCGAAATAAAGTCATATGATATGACGTCAGTACAATATACATAACATATAACAGTATAGCATAGCATTAATTTGAGTTGGAGCTATGTTCTGTTTTTCGTCTAACTAAAAACAAATTTCGTCGATTGGTTGCTATAGTACTTTTACTACCATTTTTACTTTTGGGGGAAAACGCTTTTTAATATATTTTCTCACTTATTTATGAATATATGTCAACAAAATTATACCACAGTTTTCACCAGAGAACGAAGTATATGAATAATTATACTCAAATATCTTGCTTAAATTAATAAATGTACATTTTTATATACAATTTTGCGTTAGGGGATAGAGCAGTTTCGTTAATGCCGACCTGCATTTTTGGGACATAGAGCAATTTACCGGTTTCAGATATAGACATAGATCATATAAAATGTTAATTGGGAGAGGAACAAGATAATGTTGTAAAAACTTAAGTTCTGATCCTCTTGCATGTTTTATACAAACACATATGTTTAAACTGTATTTTTTCTGTTTTATTAGTAAAATAAAACTATGCGTGTATGTTGTTTTATTCATGTTGTTACCAACATTATTAATATTTTCAGTCACAGTTACCGTGGTCGATAACTTAGTACTGAATGTTAGGTCTAATTGGATAACTAGTTCAAAATCATTATCTTTTGTCAGCAACTTACAACGGTTCTACATAAAACAATAATATAATTTATTGAGAGTGATGTTTGTGACGATAATAATTTTGGTTATGTTGATGGCGATAGCAGATATTATGGCTGATGTTTTACGAGTGGTGTTTGTGATGATAGTATTTACAGAGTGTAATGCTGGTGACAGACTTAATTACTGAGGGGATGTTGGTGACGATAAAAGTTATTGAGGGTGATGGTGACGGAGGTGATTTTGATGAGTGATGCTGGTGATGTTTAATGTAATGTAAGGTGATGTAGGGAATCGTAAATTTAATTGTAATTGTAAGTGATGGTGACAGACTGATATAATAATTAAGAGTAGTGTTGGTGACGATATTAGTTATTGAAAGTGATGATGTGATGAGTATGATGGTAGTTATTTAGGGTGATTTTGGAGACGACAGTAGTTATTGAAGGTGGTGTTGTGACGATAGTATGTTTGATGATGCTGGTTTTTAATGTAATTGAGGGTGATGCAAGCGATGGTAAATATAATAGAGGACAAGGTTGACGACGGCAAATGAAATTGAGGGTGATGTTGACGACGGCAAATGAAATTGAGGGTGATGTTGACGACTGCAAATGAAATTGAGGGTGATGTTGACGACGGCAGGTGACATTGAGGGTGATTATGGCGACGGCAAATAAAATTGAGGGTGATGTTGGTAAATGTAATTGACGGCCTTGCTTGGTGACGACAGCACTAGCGATTGTTTTTCCATATTAATTAAGTACCTATATAAGGCACCTCCCAAATCACAAAAAGCGACAAATTGCCCCCGATTCCTAACTGACAAATTCCAGAAATGAGGAAACTTGCGCCGTTAATAGCCCTCAATTCGAACATTTCTTGATGTATGCTAGCTACAAAATGGTCTTAAATATGATGTGGAACATAGGCAAGTGTGAACATTGTGTCTGCTTTCTCAAGAATTGCAATTATTCATGTTACACAAGAGCTTATATTAATTACTTTTAAAGAATACTAAGGAATTTATTTTATATATTTTTTTTTTTTCAAATTTCTAGATCAACACACGAATATTCCCAACTGACAGAATTTACGCGCAAAAATCCCCAATTTGTTCGGCAGCTTGTACTTTCCCCCCAAAAAACGAAGAAAAAAAACGCTTGATAGTAGTTACGGGGAATAATGTTAAGGAAGACAGTAGTTAAGGCGAGTGATGGTGAAGAATGATTATGATGACGACAGTACTGTAGTAATGGACGGTAATGGTGATGATGAACGTAGATATGGACGGCGTGATGGCAACGACAGGTGTAAAGAACGACGATGTTATGTATGCAGTAGCAGCAGCAGCGGTAGCAGTAGTAGCAGTAGTAGTAGTATCATTATTATTTTTATTTATTTATTTTATGTAAATATAATGTTATTCTAGGTATTGCGTAAGTAGCTTAGTAAAATGGCACCCTGGTACGGCGTAAGCGAGACAAATACTAACCGGTGTTCAAGGTTCGTACATTTCTAATACTTATTATCTTTATGCGGATGATGATCTACTGTTATTCATGTTACCTCCGTATTAAGCGTGTAGATGTTATTTGTTTACGCAAGTGACTCATTGTTTTCGAGTAACGCGTCCACTGTATGTGCATTATTTGGCCATATATATTATAAAGTTTTCTTAGCATGCAAAGTAACGTTGCATGAAAGGCTGTTTTGAACTTCGAATTATCAACTATATGCGAAATAAAATGCATTCTATTTTGAATATCACATATGCCGTTTTTGTGATAAATCTGAAAAAAAATTCGTCAAACGTATCAATCGCGCCATGATACACTTAATTTATGGTAACTTAATCGAATATTAAACTATTCGATCAAATGAATCAATTGAGTCAAGATACAACAATGTATTAATGGTAACTTTCAATGAATACGATATGTTTAAACGAATAACAGTTTAAGCATACGACAACGAAATAAAGTGTCAAGACGGGCACTCATTTTCATTTTCCATTTCAATTGCCCTTAACATTAAAAGGGTATATCGACGGTATTTTTCTATATCAAGGCAAATATTCATAAATAGAACAAAATCCATGTTATGGACGTAAAATCTTTAGTAAAAATAATGGTGAAATCATTAAAAAACAAAAACAATCTTTAAAAAGATAACCGGCGTGTAACTTTATGTACCACTTATCGTAAACACTTTCTGTTATAAATAACATTGTGAGGGTTATTTTACGTTCCAGAAAATGATATGCAAAACATGACGGGGTCATATATAATACCATACTATACATTATATTTTATAGTTCAACGTTCTTAATATAATGTATACGCATGTGATTATACGTGCCCTTAAGCATGAACAAATTATTTTCCCCGTTGGTATTTTAAGAATATTTACGCATGTTTATTGATCAAATATGATAATGTTTCATTTTGATTTACTAATGTAATTATAACGTTTTCATACTCACAATGACTAGATTATGCTTTCCTATTTATAGATCTGTAGCAGGTGATTACCTAATTATTGATCTTACAAGGCCGAGCAACATGTCTTTGCAAACAGAGCTGTTGGAAATTGTGAGTACGTTCCACGAATCCTGTTTATTTTGCAAAGATATATGCTCGATGTTTAATTGTGAATTAGCCAATGCAATATTTGATTTTATTCATTCGGATCTACTGGCGTGATGTCCTCAACATTCAAATTGTCAGAAGGTTAAGAAAGGTAAAATGTGATGTAAGAGAGCTACGCCGAAAAAAGTTAAACCGCCATAATATATCATTTCCAACACGGTCCCATTACGGTTCGAAGCCGCGCCCTTAAAAACTCACCAGCCTCAATAAATATTTTCACCTTCATCATCGTTACAATTATTTTATCGTCAATGAGCACGCGAATAACGAGATGCTTCTTAACATTTCATTCCGAAGCCTGCGAAAAGTGTCTTGGGGACAACTTTTTATCATGTTTCAAGTTTTAAAATACATATTTTGCAGAATAATTTAAACAACAATATTTGTAATAAGTTTTTAATGCATGCATTGATTTCAGAAAATAAAATACCGTTATAGCCGTCGATATGCCCCTTTCATTATCCAACTTTCCATGAAACTGATTTCAAATCGGTGATAACTGTTTTTACAATGTGTGTATTTGGTTGAAATCGGATTGTCACGTTTTGAATTCTCCGTTGGTTTTCCCTTCCACATAAGTCTTTGTCATTTTTATAACTATTTGTTCTAAAAAAAAAGTATTTTCCTGGTTTGTGTGTGTGTTTAAACATGGATTTTCAGACTTTTTTCTTCGATTTCTCT
Organism: Dreissena polymorpha; assembly: GCF_020536995.1. Taxonomy (NCBI): domain Eukaryota; kingdom Metazoa; phylum Mollusca; class Bivalvia; order Myida; family Dreissenidae; genus Dreissena; species Dreissena polymorpha. The sequence continues at coordinate 22,549,981 of NC_068357.1, forward strand.
TTATATTATTAATGCTAGGCACATAATGCGTTGGGGAGTGTTGTTCTATGAAAGATCTTTGCAGTGTTTGTTCTATTTATGATAAAGTGAATACTTAACAAATGACCAATTGAGGATTTCAATCGAGAATTAAGTTAACCAATAAGATATTTAGTTGAGTGGTAAACAGAATCGAATGGTTGCAAACTCTCAAACAGTTCTCTTTGTCATACAAACATAGATTAACAAACATTCGAGCAATATATTTCTGTCTCCTTGTTGATCGCTTTACCTGACTTCCTGCATGTCTAAATCATAAGTTATTTTTTTTAACTCGGTCATGCTACAATACGTGTATATCAGTGTTCATGAGCTCCTTCCACACTTAAGTGAACGGTACGACGGCATAGAGGTGAAATGCACTCCTCTTTTTTTAAATTGCACGCCTCTTTTTTTAAATGCACACCTCCACATACTAACGCGAGGAAACGACTTACTAACGCGTGGGAACGAGTAAGCTAAGTCGAGTTTAGATACCACTATCTCGATGTGTATCCCCCCGTGGTCCATTCGAAAGTAGTCCATATTTACCAAAGAGTGCCCTTTCTCTGCCGGTATTTAGACCATTAATTAGCGTTAGATATAGTTTTGATGGGTTTTTTCTCAGATCCTACGTCTATATGCAATTTTTGGTGCATATTCTGAGCGACAAACTTGAAATGTTTCTTTTAAGTGTGTGTTTTCTGAGAATGGGGGCTTTTGTCGAAATATGAATGTCGAACGTCAGTCTTTCACTGGTGCCCGTATTGAAGGGAGATGCATGTTCTTAGAAGTAAGATAACATATCATTTTTATTGCAATTGTCGACAGTGGAGAGAATGATCTTTAAACCGATACATATTTGCATAATCCAAAATAACAAAAATGCTTGAAAAAAGCCTTTGCTGTTTTATAATGGGACCCTATGGAAATTGGAATTGGTGGTATATAACCTCGAGGATTGAGATTGAAAAGAGAGAAGTGCAAAAATAAATAAAGAGGAGTGTAATGAAAAAAGTGAGCGGTGCTGTAAATAAAGAAGGGTCGCATTAAGTAAAAGAGGAGATATTTTTCTATCTCGTTCCCTCGTCTTAGCTAACTCGTTCCCACCCGTCCGTAAGTCGTTCCCTCGAGTAAGTATGTCGTGGGAACGAGATAGAAAAAAGGAGTGCATTTGAAAAAAAGAGGAGTGCAATTAAAAAAAAGAGGCGTGCATGTCACCTTTAGGCCACCGTAGAACGGGGTCATTTTACATACAGAAGTTGATGGTCAACGTCTAAACACTTTACTTTTACGCCGATTGTCATCCGTAACAGGCGAAATGGCAGAGTTGTCGTGCGTCCCTCACCATACAATGTGAATGTAATGTAACTGGTGTGCAATACGCAATTCTGGTAATTACTTAAGATGCATTTTAACGCCCGACTCATAACATGAGTATATGTCTTTTTAATTAACCACATATAATACATGCTTAACATTTGTATAGACACGTCTAGTAATAAATGTAGTTTTCTTATCCGCCTTTTTCCTTTACAGTGCACAGCTACGTAGGCCTACTGTTTTGGTGAATGAATAACTGCCGATGAGTGGGTATGTAATACGTATTATTCTGTTGAATGAAAATATGTCCATGAAAGGATAAGTATTGTTTTGATGTATGATAGTATGCCATTTGTCAATGCATATACAAGTATAGTATCTAAGCATTGTTTTCGTCCACGATTATATGTCATATGTTAATGCGTGGCTTAGCATTGTTTTGGTTTATGGAAAGGTGTTATAATTATGTTAATTCATGGCTATGTAATGTTTTGGTGTATGGTATTGTGCTTAAGAAATAATATTTTTCTATCATGGTTTGCGGTCAAATAACCCACAGTAAGGAGTATAGATGCGAAGGAATTAAATCACGAGTGCGAAGCACGAGTGATTTGATAACACGTATCTATACTCCTCATCGTGGGTTTTTCGACAACAAAACATCATAGAAAAATATAATTTCGATTCTAACACGATTCTGATTGATTTGCTCGAAGCTCGACGTGAACTATATTTTTCAATACTCCACTATGGCAAGCGGTTCGACGCATAATCCCAAGAAACTAGGTTTCTCATGAGAACCTAGGTTCTCAGAATGAGAACCTAGGTTCTCGCTTGTAGATTGCACATGGCTTCAAGAACCCAAGTTTTCAAATGAGAACCTAGGTTTTCATGAGAACCTATGTTCTCATTTGAAAACCTAGGTTTTCATGAGAACCTAGGTTCTCATTTGAAAACCTTGGTTTTCATGAGAAACTAGGTTCTCAGAATGAGAACCTAGGTTCTCATGAAAAACCTAGTTTCTTGGGATTATGCGTCGAACTGCTTGCCATATCCGTGGTTTTCATTTGGGAACCATAGGTTCTCTGAAAACCTAGGTTCTCTGAAAAGCTAGGTTCCATGAGAACCTAGGTTCCATGAGAACCTAGGTTCTCTGAGAACCTAGGTTTTCAGAGAACCTAGGTTTTCAGAATTACGCGTCGGACGGCGTAAACTTGCTTGTTTGGAATACGGGACACATATCATTCAGGGCGCAGGATCAATGGGGTTCACATATGATTACACACGGGCTGGACAGAATGAAAACACGCCGTTAAAAACTTTTTTTTTCCAGATATCTCAAGTTATTGAAATATGTTTGCAAAGTCTTTAGCGCATAAGTTTTTCTTGCAGTGTTGCCGATATCTTACGATTGAATAATACATTATTACACATAATCAATAGAGATAAAACATGTATTTTATACCATAATGATTGCTTCCTACATGTAGGTCACAGACATTCTTAAAATAGAAACTGTACCGTACAGTCGTTTGAGGCCCGAACAAGGGAACTGAATATTTGAAACTCATTTAATGCTGTAACAATGTATTATGTAACGATTGATCTGAATTTTTAGTCTCAAAACTTTGTCGTCCTCGCCCATTCCGCTATCCACGTTTCGTAGAATATTACTGAGCATTGTCTGAACTTTGTTCAGAAAATGCTCTTGGGGAGAAACATTCACGGTTTCACGCCTATTTCTATTCATTTTACACATATGCCGCCAGCGTGTACCAAGCAATGGGAGACAACTGGAGGTTAATTATGGCAAGCGGTTCGACGCATAATCCCAAGAAACTAGGTTTCTCATGAGAACCTAGGTTCTCATGAGAACCTAGGTTTATGAAATCCCAAGAAACCAGGTTTCTCACGAGAACCTAGGTTCTCACGGGAACCAAGGTTTATGAAATCCCAAGAAACCAGGTTTCTCATGAGAACCTAGGTTCTCATGAGAACCTAGGTTCTCATTTGAAAACCTTGGTTTACGCTTGAGAACCTAGGTTCTCATGACAAACTAGGTTTTACATGAGAACCTAGGTTCTCATATACACATAGAACTTAGGTTCTCATGAGAACCTAGGTTCTCATGAGAACCTAGGTTCTCATTCTGAGAACTTAATTTCTCGTTTGGTATCCTAGGTTTTCACAAGAACCTAGGTTCTCATTTGAAAACCTAGGTTCTCATGAGAACCTAGATTCTCATTTGAAAACCTAGGTTCTCATAAGAACATAGGTTCTCATTCTGAGAACCTAGGTTCTCATGAGAAACCTAGTTTCTTGGGATAATGCGTCGAACCGCTTGCCATACTCCACCCTTCTTACTGCAAAGTTCACTATTTAGTGACGTCATTGAATCGTTACAAACATATGGCATCGTTTTCATTCATAAATATTTTGCAAATGACGTCACTTTCATTGATAACAAAAATCTAAGAAACTATATGGCGTCATGCTTATTGATGCAGCTGAAAAGCTGATATGCTATGAATGGTTTCTTAATAACGTTTTCTAACAAATAACATTCTTTGTAGGTGTGGTTATGCCACTTATCACCAAAATATATACAATTTGTAGTTTCGTTACATTTATAAACATGCCACATTTATTAAATTTCGGTTATAGCGGGTTTTAGCACGTGCATTTAATTGCAATATGTCATTGAATTGTTCGGAACTATTTTCGAAACATTAAGCTCCGCCCATAATTATTGAAGAATAACCCACTCTTTATTTCCTTTTTTGTCTATAAAAACAAGTCGCAAGTCGTGTTAGAATATAACTTAATTAATGGCTAAGTATTGTTTTGTTGAACGGAAGTTATTTATACGTCAATGCATGGCTAAGAACTGTTAAGATGTATGAAAATGTTATATACATTGTATGTTAATCCAATGTTATATAATGTTTTGGTGAATGATATGTGTAGCATGTCAATGTATAAAAAGTTGTTTACATAAATGTTTGTTGTATGGATGATTTCTAGATGTCATGTATGGCAGAATTTTTCTTGGTGCAAGAATAATTGTTAAATATTGACTCATGTCTACGAGTTGTTTCTTAATATAGACAAGTATATGCGTTTATGCAATGATAGGTGTTGTTTGAATGTATGCAGAAGTATCAAATGTAAATGCTTGTAGAATCGTTGTCTTATATTCGCAACTGGTTGTAAGTATTAACTTTCTATGCTGTGATAATCTGGTTGAGCAAACAAACAATTTGAATACGGACAATACATGATAATGCTGTCAAGGGAATTAAATATCGCGTTTACAAACGGAACAAAAAATAAAACTTGTTGCGCCTTTCCATTCGATTTAATACTTGAAGTCAAAATCCGCGCCCATAGAGCTAAACAACAATTACGCATGCACTAACATATAACACTTGTCAATACTCTTAAACAGCATCAACACATTACAACACGTACACGTGAAGCAATATTTAACAAGATAAGTATTGATGCAAAGCATCAAAGGGCGTCGGGGAATTCAGTGTAAAAGGCACTCAAGTTACATGGAACTTTTTTTTTCTACTGTAAATATTAATATATTGGCCGATTATTTTACACAAAATAGAAAAAGATACTGGTATAACCATTATCTATGATTTTGTGTTAAACCCCCAAATAACCATTCTTTATGATGTTGTGTTATAAACCCCAAATAACCATTATCTATGATTTTGTGTTGTAATCCCCAAATTGTTCATAGTTCATTTTATTTACATTGGTTTCCTATTTTTACTGGCATCCGTGTGCAGTTTTCATTAATGGAACAGAACTGTGTAGGTTTTAAATAATCTGCTTCATCTTGTAAGCGTTATTTCATATTTTTCTCAACTTCAAGGGGAGATGATTCTGAACTTATTTTTACGTTGCTCATTTACGATAGGGGTTGAGTACTCATTGATATGAAAACACTGTAAACGTTTGAAAAAAAAATGAATGAAAACTGTAAATTGCATAAAGAAGCTGCATTTCACAATACTTTGAAATGCAGTAAAAGATCATAATAGATTTATTGCTCCGATATTCATCATTTTCAATTGGGTTCGAGTAATACACTTAAAACACTTAACAAGTTTGGAAAGATTCAGACGAAAGTTGTGAAATCTTTTAAACAAGTGAAAATTGTTTGTCAAATTTAATAGAAAAAAATTCTGGACTTATTTTCCCGATGTTTCTCATTTTAAATGAGGTAAAAATGCGCATTGATATGAAGACACTGTAAGTTTGGAAAGAATCTGATGACAAATGTTGACATAATCACCTAACCAAGCAGTTTTTCACTTTTATTTTTAAATTCAAAGAGACATAATTCTGGACTTATGGTCCGATATTGCTCATAAAGAGTTTGGGTTGGGTCCTCATTGATAAAAAAAACCTGTGCAAGTTTGGGAACGATCGGATGAAAATTTTTGACTTCGAACAAGGATTTCAATTTTTCTCAAATTCTAAGGAAGATAACTATGGACGTAATGGTCGGATAATGCTAAAGGGCCCATACAACCTGGATAGTAATACGTGTCGCGCTTCGCGCTCTATATGTGGTTCTTAAAAAAACCTCCGAGGAGTGCTTGACTCTAGGGAAACGGGTTGCTGGGACACAGCTCCTTCTTGATAAGAGGCTGCTTCCTTTATCGCAACTCATTGTTACAATCAATAATACGTGTCGCGCTTCGCGCTCTATATGTGGTAGGGATTGTACTTAGACAACCATAAAAATACATGGATATTAGATGTGTTGTTTGCATTTATTTGTTAATATAACAACACGTGTATTTTTTATTTAAGTGATGTAAGAAATTTTAATTAACGTTGTCACCACGTTGCATCCATTAATACTAGTAAAAATGTCCAATTGTAGTAAAATGGATTTTAAAATGTCTACATAAAATAAAGCTTTATTATATTTATTAACCTGACTGAAAAAATTGTCAGCCGCCGAACTGTTCCTTTCGTGCCGGAACCCGGGATTGAACCGGGGGCCTTCAGATGACTGTTGCGTAAACAACTTCATTCTAACGCTCTCCCAACTGAGCTATTCCGGCTGACATTTATTAATGTACTGCTATTTGGTGAAGTTGTGTATAGCGATCGTTATTCGGCGTAAGCTGCATTAAGCCAGCTTTTCACCTTAGCCTGACCTTTGTTAACGTCTAATAGAAATCAAATAAAACTTCCCGCGGCCAAGTACAGATGAATACACTTCATTGACTGCATTGGCTGATTTGAGAATACGACCAAAACATTGGAAACATGTCCGCGTCTTTGTAACACTGTTTTACTGCGTGTTCAGCATGAAACAATTTTATATCTATTGAAAAGACTTAATAGATAGAACAGTTTTACACTCAATCTCGACATCAATACAGTTTGTGCGTCCACCTTTTATTTTCAGAAGATTTTCAGCGCGAGAACGTTTGCACTTAAAGGCTATTTTCTCATATTTAGTACCAACTTTCCATATTCCTGTCAACATATTAACATGTTAAAGTATAGAGAGCAGTGGAAGCGAAGACTCACTTTAATGCAATGCATTTCAACTCGCGAGGTATATCGGGTCAATTTGCGGCCACTGTGTGTGAATGTCAGAGTTTACATACAGGTCATCGCTGCGTCTCTTCCCTATGTGCTGATCGGAGTTCGCGGCCAGGAAAATAATCGTTACATAATAAAGACGCTATAGCGTGAACTAGGTGAACTGGAATTTTCTTTAGACCAGACAGATGTTAAATGAAGATATCCAGCGATATCATTTGGTATGTCAATAATAGATTCTTAATGTGTTTTACAACAATACCATGATCAATATTTTTTTTAATTAATTTAACAAGAATTATGCCATCATATTGACTAATGTCAGTAATGAATTAAGCATGAGCGCAATGATTCTCGATACTGTTAAAAATCGAATCAAATAGCAACGCCAGAAAAACCACTAAAACAGGTTTGTTCGAAGAACGCGCGTATAAATATTTAAAATATATACGGATACTTCGCGTGTGGCCGGTTGACTCATATGTTTAAATTTCACTTCCATTCTTCTTTTGGTTTTCTGTTTTGTATCTATACGTTTATGACCAGCAATATGTAATAATGTAAAATAAGCCGCGAAAACTCCGCGTATCATCCCGTACTGCGTTTGCTGCAGCTAAGAACTGCACAGAAAAAGACATTCGCTATCTTTGATCTCATTTATTGAAGTCTTTACCTTTCATTAACTGCAACCACAATCAACGCCGTATATCTTTTTTAAAGATATTTCTTGTTATATGTCTATTAATAAACTAATACATTGTACGTTTTCGTACCACTACGCCTTCCAATAAACTTGTTTGCGCGATAGGTCGTCAAATATCGTACTACATTGATTCTCCACTAAATAAGCAAATTAGAAAAAAACACAAAATAAATATATTTTGATTATGTTCTGTTTTTATATAAAACATCATTTGTTTTTATACAAAACCAGAAAGTTTCGCGTATTTGCCCAGTCCCTGTGATCTTTCCCCTGTGATCAGTTGTGGATCAGTTATTAATTAAAACAATTAGCTTTGCATTATTGGCAATAAATGTTGTAATAAATGTATTAGGCACAAATGCAGTACTTATTTACACTAATTTACACAAAAAATCACCAGTATGCAAAATATTCTTAAAACAAAAATATAAACATTGATCCGTAAAATAACTCCCCTCCCATAAGCGAAACAAAAATGCATTACATCAATCTCCACGCAGAGTTGTCGTTCCTTGCTCTCACATACAACTCTGCATAAGGCTCAGCACGCCATTTTGTCTACCAAATAGCTAAAACCGAACAAACGCATACAATGTATATTTGAGTGGATATTTAAGATTGCATGCATTTAATTAAGAAATATGACTTTTAAATGTACGATAAATCGTGCAAAAACTTGTGAGTTTTAATGCAACTCTTTGGAACTATTTTATTGCCCATTTACACAGATGTAATCATTCCACGCACTTCACAAATGTAAACAATTGTACATATTTTTTATTGAGTGACGTTAGGCATTGCTTCGACGTATTTATGTATGTCGGTTTCTAAACATAAAAAAACATATCAATTTTGTAATAATGAATTAAGACTGATATAAGATATCATGGTATGAGATGGGTTTCTTTAATGCAGTTAATGCAATGTAACCGTCGTGCAAGAGATTGTTTAGTATACTGTAACCTCACTGATGAACGCTTGGAATGATCATGACATGAATGAGACGCTTTCATAACAATAGTCCGTTCTGAGCCCAACACAGAGGTGAATGTAATGTGACCGTCGTGCAAGAGATTGGCATTACATATATAGTCGCCGCACTCCAGTGCGACGCCAACAACTATTATTGTACCAAAAACAACACTCCCCAATACTTAACCATCGAGCCATTGAAACGCTGTTTATTCTCGAAACGGTCTGCGTGTAGTATTTGACAGAGTGTTAAAACATTTAAATGGTTAATTTCGAGATATAGCTCGTCAATAAGGAAAATACTTATTCTGCCTCAGTAACCGCGATCACGTCATTTTCTCAGTATTGATCGGACATCAGAATTGATTGATGCACATCAATTAAAATGTAAATACGTTGTAAACAGCTTCCGAGGGCGGATCCAGGATTTCTGGTTAGGGGAGGATATTGAAAGATTTGCTGGGGTCCAGCAAAGCTCTGCTAGGGGGTTCAGGGGGGCGAAGACCCCAGAAGCTCCACGATTTTAGTGATTTTGAAGGCTTTGACAACCACTTCTCGAGCATGTCACGCATTATGTGTTAAAACTTTTGACAGGCAATTCATGATAACAAGAGATAATGGTGATTTCTTCAGGTAAGTGGGAGCATTAATAAAAAAGAATACAATATGGCAAGTTTTACCGTCTTCCCACAGCTTTGGAATAAAAGCTTGTCAAAGTCTTCTGTATTTTCGCTCGTTTTGGCGTTGACGCATCCATTTTTGTTGACATTAAATGCAGAGAAAAGAGAATCAATGTGCAAAAAGAGGGATACATCAGAATCGCAAAGTTCGACTTGAAAAACCGGGCGACAGAGAGTCTAAAGTTAAAACATTTAGTGATTGTCTGTGATCAGTGGGAAATGTTGTATACGAAAAAGAAGACAAATGAGTTTAAATAGGTGATTAAGATCTAGTTAAGTGTGAACCATCAAATGAATTGACTTTACTTTGGCGATTTTAGGGTGGGGGGGGGGAGCGTACGCCGCGTCCGCCCCCCTCCCCTTCGATCCGCTTATGGCTACCTTGTATTCTGTTGTTTTTTTTAAATATTTTCCCCTTATATTCACGCATGCATTTACCACTTTCAATTTTTATTGGCTAAGAATTGCATTCCTACGCGGATGTGGGCAACAAATGACTGTTCGTTTCTATCAACGTCCGGTATAGTTTCATTATATAACAATCCTATTAACATTATCAATTCATACACACCACTTGCATTGATCTGAACAACAATACTTTTGAAAATCAAAATATAAAGGCAAAATTGACCATTAATACAGCATTTAAATTGTCTGTTTAATTTGAAAGTGATACCTTGAGCATTTTTTTCGAGGACAAACACTGAAAATGGCGGCATTGTTTACGATATTTTCAGCACTTGCGGTTGTGATTTGTTGTTTCGTAGGGACAAACGGTTTCCTGTTTAAAAAGACCTGTTTGGTATCAGAATGGACGCAATGGAGTGGACCGTTTGGTTTCGGCCAGATGTCGAGAGAACGAAAGATTCTTCGCTACCCAGCAAATGTAGGGGCCGCATGTGCCCCGGAACTCGACGAAGTAAAGCAAACGAGTAGATCTACGTATATATTATCGTACACTTTATTGAAATTAGGTGTTCTAAACGTAAAATATTGTAGCTATTAATACAAATGTATCTTCAATGCATACACTAAAAGATATATTAAGTGTTGCCACTACATGTATTTCACCAATTAAAATATATCACCTACCGAGTATTTCATAAGGAATATTCGCTTATGGTCGGTTGGATCTTCTAATGTTCACTATGCGGGTTATTTATGGTGTGATATATAGAGAATAATAGGTTGGTGACGTGGATAGAGATTGGTCAATGTCAATCACTAAATATACCCCCATTACCATTGGTAATGGGGGCTATATAGGAGTCACTTTGTCGGTCTGTCAGTTGGTTTGTCTGTCCCGAAAATTTCGTCCGATCTTCACCAAACTTGGTCAGAAGTTGTATCTAGATGATGTCTAGGTCAAGTTTGAATATGGGACATGCCGGGTCAAAAACTAGGTCACGGGGTCACTTAGTGTCTTTTAAACCGAAAGTTTGTCCGGACCATAACTATGTCATTTATTGGTGGATTTTAAAATGACTTGGTACATTTGTTCACCATCATGGGACGGTGTGTCATGCAAAAGAAGTACGTCCGTATCTCCAAGGTCAAGGTCACACTTGGAGTTGCCCATAAATGAGCTTGTCCGGGCCATAACTTTGTCATTTTTTGTGAGACTTTAAAATCATTTGGCACATTTGTTCACCCTCATTGGATGGTGTGTCATGCAAAAGAATTACATAGATATATAGAGGTCAAGATCACACTTTGAGTTCAAAGGTCAAAAATGGTCATTAATGAGATTGTCCGGGCCATAAATATGTCGTTCATTGCGAGATTTTTCAATAATTTGGCAAATTTGTTCACCGTCATTGAATGGTGTGTCATGCGAAAGAATAACTTCGATATCTGCAACGTCAAGGTCACACTTTGAGTTCAAAGGCTAAAAATGGCCATAAATGATCTTGTCCGACCATAGCTAAGTCATTCATTGTGAGATTTTAAAATTACTCCGTACATTTGTTCACAATCATTGGACTGTGTGTCATGCAAAAGAATTGTCAATATCTCAAGGTCACACTTGAGTTATTATTATTATTATTATTATTATACCGGACTTATATAGCGCCCTTTTCATGCAAGAGTGCACGTTCAAAGGCGCTTTACATAAGATCATTTGACGTATCGCAGATACGAATACATTTTGCAACACTGTTTCAAAAGAAATCGATCAAAACTACTCAATTATACTATAAAACTACTCTATTATACTCTTAGTACTACGTAAAAACATGCACAATAACCCTAGATTAGAAAGATCAACAAGGCACTATAAAACTATCCTATGTGTATAGCTATAAGACAATTAATGAAACGATAAAATCTAAAACTTTAATAATAAGTACTACGTCAAACAACAAAAAACATGCACAGTAACCATAGATTTGAAAGATCGGCAAGACAAAACAGAGACAAAAAAGAGACAGAGACAAGGGTAACGTCAGGATACCATTACCACGAGTCCACAAACCCCCAAGGAATAATTATGCTTCCTTTAAAAGGGTAAATTCAAGTTCATGCTGATTGAGACAAGGGTAACGTCAGGATACCATTACCACGAGTCCACAAACCCTCAAAGGAATAATTATGCTTCCTTTAAAAGGGTTAATTCAAGTTCAAAGGTCAAACATGGCCATACATGAGCTTGTCCGGACCACAACTATGCCATTCATTGCGATATTTAAAATTACGCGGTACACTTGTTCACAATCATTGGACTGTGTGTCATGCGAAAGAATTACGTCTATATCTCAAAGGTCAAGGTCACACTTGGAGTTCAAAAGTCAAAAATGGCCATAAATGAGCTTGTCCGGACCATAACTATGTCATTCATTGAGTGAATTAAAATGACTGTACATTAAGTTTGTTCACAGTCATTGGACGGCCTGTTATGCGAAATAATTAAAGAGTTCAAAGGTTAAAATGACCATAAATGATAATGACATAATAATTCTTAAAAATCGCCATAAATAAGCTTCTCTTGTTTTGTGAAGACAGTATGTAAAATATTCTATGTCGATGCAGCATGTGGATGTATATGTCACGTCTGTGACAAAGCTCTTGTTTAGTTTGTCTCGGGCAATCTTGATGAAACTTTGGACATAGCAAGCGTTTTTAGACCTAGCTTTGGATTGTATGGAAAAGGTCAAGGTCACTTGTCTCTTAAATAGAACATTGGTTTTGGGGGATTAACTTTAGTTTGGATGGATGTATTGGAATTGTGTTTGTATGGTACTTATATGCAGACCTAGCATGGGAGTTCTTTTGAGGCCAGTTGGGTTAAGGTCAAGGTCACTGTTTCAAAAAATAGGAAAAAAAGTCTGCGTAGGAACTTGAATTTGGATGGAATAACTGTAATGACATTTCTTGTGTGTTTGTTAATTACATTTAAACCTAGCTTTTGATTAACTTTGGAGCCAAGTTAGTAAAGATCGATGTCACATATCTAGACTATGTCTAGACTGTTTACAAAATAGAAAAACGAAGTGTGACAAGTTTATTAAAGTGTTATTAGTCATTGTTTAGGAGCTAAACAATATTTTGCATGAATTTGGAAGGATTTTCTAGCATTTAAATAAGCATGTATTTTTCTGATATTTCCTCAATGCACTTGTGTTATTTCATGAAAGATTGACAGAAAATTATTATGGTGATATTAAATGTAAGTAATTATGTTAAATGCAACAGTTTAAAAAGGGAAAAAACACTATGAAAAAGCAGGAAGTAGGCTTAAGACATATTCATGGACATAAGTAGTCAATGGTTCAGAGTTGAAAATAAGAAAATTTCTGCAGAGGCATTATTGTAATTTGTGCCCTTTAATTACATATTTGGAAATTTTAGATCACTTGAACAAGACATTGTCATGGTAACCTATTATGATTGGTGACCATCGGGGTACTGTGTTGTACGTCCGCTGAATATGTAGATCATCTAGAGCTTAAAATAGATTTGAGCCATGCTCTGTGAAAAGATGGCTTAATGCATGTGTGTAAAGTGTCGTCCCAGATTAGCCTGTGCAGTCCACACAGGCTAATCAGGGACGACACTTTCCGCCTAAACTGGATTTTTGCTAAGAAGAGACTCTGTTAACGAAAAAAACAAACAAAGATTGTTTAAATCATTCACTTTAGGTCAAAACTAGCCACCCCACACTGCTCTCATGATTTACAAAAACTTGTATTGCTGCTTGCAAATAATTTTCATAATCTTTATACCCTCACAAACGAAGTTTAGAGGGGTATATAGGAGTGAATTTGTCTGTCTGTCTGTCGGTCCGTATTAAGTGTCCGCTCTCTTATTAAAGTTGTTTTCATCCGATCTTCACCAAACTTGGTCAGATGTTGTATCTAGATGATGTCTGGGTCAAGTTCGAATATGGGATTATACCTGGTCAAAAACTAGGTCACGGGGTCACTTAGTGCGTTTTAAACATTGAGCATGGTGTCCGCTCTCTAATTCAAGCATTTTTAATCCGAGATTCACCAAACTTGGTCAGAAGTTGTATCTAGTTGATGTCTAGGCCAAGTTTGAACATGGGGAATGGCAGGTCAAAAACTAGGTCACGGAGTCACTAAGTGCGTTTTAAAGATTGAGCATGCTGTCCGCTCAAGTAGATTTTATCCGATCTTCATCAAACTCGGTCAGAAGTTTTATCTAGATGATCTCTACTTTAAGTTTGAACATGGGCCATGCCGGACCCAAAACTAAGTCACGGGTACACTTTTTTACACATTCAGCATGGTGTCCGCTCTCTAATTCAAGTAGTTTTCATTCTATCTTCACCACACTTGGTCAGAGGTTGTATCTAGATGATGTGTAGTTCAAGTTCGAACATGGGCCATGACGGGTCAAACACTAGGTCACGGGGTCACTAAGTGTGTTTTAAACATTGAGCATGGTGTCCGCTGTTTTTGTGTGTAGAAAACATGCAAAATATTCTGGGTCAATGCGGCATGTGGGGGTATTCCTAACGTCTGTGACAAAGCTCTATTTTGTATGAAACCGCAAGGATCAGGGTTTCATATTTGGTGTGTAACATCCTCTATTGGTACTTGACTAAGTTTGTTCATACCATGCCCCTGGTGTCAAAACTGGCCACGCCTCAGGGGTCACATGATTATATAGACTCATAAATACATAATTTAAAAAAAAATTCTGAAACCACTACGCTCAGAGGTTTATTATTTGGTGTGGAACATCATGTAGTGATCCTCTTACAAAGATGATTAAAAATCATGCCCCTACATGTATGGTCAAAACTGTTCACACCCCAGAGGTCACAAGATTTATTTAGACTTATTTAGTAAATATTTCTTTAATCATCTTCTCTGAAACTGCAAGGATCAGGGGTTTAATCGTTTGATTTGTGACATTGTCTTGTGTTCCTCTAATTAGTTTGTTATAATCATGCCTCTGGGGTAAAAATGGCCAGATGATTTATATAGACTTTAAGTAAGTCTTCATGTCTGATACTACATTTCACAGCAGTTTGAATAAAACAGTAGATACAGGTGTTGTACAAATATTGTCATAATCATTCTCCTGGTGTCAAAACTGGCCAGGCCTATGTTGACACAAGATTTATATAGACTTTTTTAGTTATAAAATAAAAAATAATTCTCTGAGACTGCAAGGATCTGGATTAAAATATTTTGTGGGTAATATTGTATGTGGGTCATCTACTAGGTTTGTTCAAATCACATGCCTGGGTTAAAAACTTGCCACGCCCCATCGGTAACCTGATTTATAACATGGACTTTTTAGTAAATAACTTTTTTTAAAGAGCGATCTTGGGCCATCTTGGCACTCTTGTTCTAATACTTGTTTTTCAAAAGAGCACTTATATATCTGGCATTGTTTATATATTGTCCTTCATATTGTAAAAGTGTAAAATTTGGTTCCCATTTTGGTGTAGATTATTGTTGTTGTTGTTGTTGCTGTTTTGAGGTCACATGACTGGGCTTAGAGCAAATCAGATTTATCTCCCTTGGACTTTAAATGATTGACCATCAGGCTCCTAAAGGCTTCCAATGTCGGTTCTTAGATACTTGGTATCGTATTTAGTCATCATTTTGTGATATCTGGACTGAAGTGAATACTTTAGAGCCTTATATTCTCTAATTTTTAGCGAGTAAAGAAATAGTGAAAAAAAAGTAATATTGCTACATGTAATGTGCTCGACGTTCTGAACGCTAAACCGTAGGTCATAGAACGTCCATATACCCGTATGCGGAAGCCCACACCTTGTATGTAGACTGGTATACTTATAGTACAGAAACGAGGATTGTATTGGTACAGAGAATTGTTAAACAGTCTACTAATTCACACGTGTTCATTGAACTTGAACAGACATGGCGTCAAAGCGAAAAATAACTAGTTTCTTTTTGCCCACAGGCGTAAATAACAATACGAAAGATAAAGCAAAGTTAACCGTTGAGTAAAAAAACCGAAGTTAAAATATGTTTCCAGCAAAATTTTCGAGAATGTTTTTGATTCTGCGAGTTGGTATTAAAGCTGCTCGCAATGTTTTGCAAGTAGAAAAAAAAGTTAAAATCGAGCCCTGAACTGCGTGCTGGCGAGAACTTGGCCACTTCACAGCCAAATCCATTTCCTCAGAAGCGCTTGTATCCATCTCGAACATCACGTTCTTGAAATTCGTTTTCCGCCTTGTCACTAAATATAGTCAGTCGCGAGAGAGCCAAGTCTTTTTTAAGGAGGAATTTGCACAGATTTTCTCCAATATTAGTGTCAGATACTGTTGGATTTTTTGTGGATTTCTTGATGTAATCTTAACTAGATTGTCAGGTTTTACAACAGGCAAAGTTTGCAATTTGAATTGAATGTCTGGTGCAACATGACTTACCGACCCATCAGAGCCTCATGCTCATCATGCTCTTGTAGTACCTTTATTTCTGCAGCCGCGGCTTCAAAAGCTTTTTGCTTAGAAAGAACTCGAAAATTCGCTTCTGATTCTGCCTTTTGTTTCAAAAGAGCTGCTTCCTGTTAAGTATATTTCTGTTTTATCTTTGCAGATTCGGCTTCTGCTTGTTTCAATGCGATGAGTTCACTGAACTTCACTCCAACGGCTAGTATCTCGAACTATGTGTCTTAATTCACACCACCATAAACAGAGTTTTGCTTCATGCTTAACATGACTTTTTTCTTAGTATTTATTGTTTAATTTGGTCAATCTTTTCCAGCGCGTGTAACTTTGCTTTTTCCTGTAGCAACGGGTCTGTATAGTGAGAGCCAATAATTCTTTAAGACTTGCTTCACTTTACACATTTTTTAAGTACACTTCAAATGCGTCTTTTACTTTTACGTAACTTTCATAGGCAGGGAATAATCTACATGTGCGTTCCACGTCTATGACGCACAAATATCGAAATAGACGCATCGTTTTGAAATATGTGCGTCCCCTCGGACGCATTGCGGAACTGTATCCGTTAACGCATACGCTAATCACGATAAGTACGAACTATCTTGTGTACGAGTCAAAAGTGTAGCAATGAGTTTAACCGAAAGAGGCCTGAAGACTCAAGCAAGTCTTTTCATTGGCTCTAGTCGAGCCGCTGCTGTATAATACGAACCAATTAGAATCGACCTTTTGAATAGAATGTGCTATGATATTTTCTCGAGTCCCCGGGTGAAAACCTGCTTTAACTTTGTGTAACTTAGTCATAAATAATACAGAAAAAATGCCTCCGAAATAAGGTGTTGAAGCTAATCCAAAACAAACAAATCTAAACTTTAATAATGGTAGGTCAACGGCTCGCAATTCGGACGTAAACAATAATATTATCAAGCTCGCAATTCGGATGTTAACAATAATATTATCATCGATTTGAATCAAGTTGAAATGTTATAACAGGTTACATTCATGTAACAGATAATGTTATAGCCTATGTGAAGGCAAACAAGATAGTGATAACTCTGAATTTGTTTTTTTTGGTTTCAACAAATTTGTGAGATTATTACAAGTTTATTGCAAGTATAGTTATTGAGCTAGTGTGATTTAGACATATTTTCTTCACTACTTGGTATCTTTCAAAATTTGGGACCCATTCGTTTTCAAAGTGGACTCATTAATTTTGGCCTGGGACTCATTGGTCTAAAATCTGCGAGTTCAGGACCCATAGATAGTAAATTCTAGATAATTCCCTGCATAGGTTTCTTGTAATTGCTGTACAATCAGGTTAATTTCACCAACATAACTCTCATAAGTTAAACTTTTTACTTAATTTGTCCAAACTTTCAGCCACTTTGCGCCATGAAGCAGAACAGCGCTTCCTAAAGTCATCAATTCTCTCTTCATAAAGAGCCATTCCTTATACAGATAACAGACGTTCAGGCTGTGTTGACATACAATAAACTTTCTAAAGCCGGTTTAAATACAGATGAGACTTGAGTGTGACCATTTTGAACGTGTATTTAGTTTGATGTCCAGTACCCGTCATCTCCATCTGTTACTAGCAAAGTGTAGGTCAATTTACTTTTCTGTTCTGGAAACAGATAGTGAACCAATCGTGTCGAAAAAGAATACTGTATGTGGTGGTATTCAGTTTTTATTCTTAGATTCAACTCGACGTATGTGGTTAATTGCTGCAAAACAAAATATAAGACGTTCAGTTCTGCAGTAAATTAAGTATCAGTGATACAAAGAAAATGGTGTATTGTAATAAAAAAAATACTTAAAATGACTGAAAAAAGGTAAAACATATAGCCTTTACCTAATTAATAAACAATGACACAGTTACGAAAGAAAAGCTTTGGAAGTTACCCTAACATTTAGGACATATAGCCTCAACTGGGTCGAAATGGTAGGTACGACGTAATTTGGGTACGAATAGCATTTACTGGAAAACCCTGAATGAATGAATATACCTCAAAAATAATTACTGCCTTAACAAAATACAAGTTATATAGTATTGATAACATGTGGAAACTTACACCATTCGGGGCTATAAACCGTTATAAACGTCTTAAGAAAATGCCGAAATAGCAATGGTGGCAAACTCTTCAAACATTCGTAGGTGAACAAACACTGATATACCCAAGGGAAGTAAGCAGCGCAATATTATACGGTTACATATAATCGATATAGCCAGCGCACAGGTTTTGTTAAAAATGTATACAAATTGCTAGAATAATGTGTTTGTTTCTCATTGACTGTGTTTTGTTGTTTGACAAAACATTTTTAAAAGGATAAAAAACAAACAAAGAAATGTTCATTTACATAGAAAAACAAATTTTGCTTTCGTGTTCGCAGGGTCGTCTGCACTGAGCAAGGTATAGCGTCCATGACCTTAATTTATGGAAGACATAGCTGCAAATATCTTTGATATTCATCAGTTTTTTTGCCAAAAATTATATAGTTAAATTAGTATTGAATTCAGTATTTATAAAGATGGCTGGTCTTCTGATAAACAAGAATTGTAATCAGGCTTATTGTATAAATTAATCATGTTAAAATTGACAGAAACCAGCTTTTTATGGCTTTTTAATTTTAAATAAAATCTACCAATTTATCGCTACTTACAAATAATGTTTGAAATTAGCAGGAAACGATTTTCATTGCGCAAATATAATGATCATGAATTAAATATGTACATGACATATATTTAAGTATAAAGAATAGGCAATAAATATTGCTCATTTTTTCTATCTATAATGAATAGGCAATAAATAGTGTTTGATTTATTTCTATTTATAATGAATTGGCAATAAATAATGCTCTATTTCTTATTATCTATAATGAATTGGCAATAAATAGTGCTCGTCTTATTTCTATCTATAGTGAATTGGCAATAAATAGTTCTAAACATTTTTCTGTTACAATGGATTGGCAATAAAGAGTACTCTATGTATTTTCTTTCTCAAATAAATTGTATAGAAATCGGGCCTTAATAATGAGTTGACAACAAATAGGGTTAGGTCTTTCACTGAAGACACCAATTTATTGCTTATTCGTTAAATGAATTGTCAATAAAGAGGGCTAATGAATTGTATTTCTCAGATTTATTACCAATTTATTGACAATTTTGGTACAATTTGCTAAAGATTTTTTTGTTTGGGTTTTGGCTGTTTTGAAATTCATCAATGTATTTTTTTAACAGGATGTTTATCATTTTGAATATACATTTTGTAGCATGTAGACAAGTATTTGATATATATATATATATATATATATATATATATATATATATATATATATATATATATATTTATCAGAAAAAAATATAAATACAAGTTGAAAAACTAAGTTCTAATTTCAAACAATGCCAATCAGTCTTAAAATTTAACGTTTGAAAGCTGTCGTTCATACTTTACCTGTGGTCATTTTAGCTGAGCTCTTAAAAAATTCAGCTATTGATAGATTGATAATTATCGTTTTAAGGGTTAAACAAGAAAAAAAAATTGTATCCTCCATCTTTTTCCATTATCACTATAACAAGTTTTCCATGCTTATCACTCAATACTTGAGACAAACTGCTTAACATGTGTGCAGTGTTCTCCGGCAGCACCAGCAGCCGGCGATTTCATCGGTTAAATTCAAGCTAGATGTCGGCTACTTTTCTCCAAGTTATCAATTGAAATTTGCCAGTTTCATTGCTTAGTTGCCGGCTACTTTGAAAATGTAACTGGCTTCTCAATTTTTTTCTGGAGAACACTGATATATGTCTTTATCAATCTGCATAATATGAAAAAAGACATAACATTCATATGTTATGTTGGAAGAATCATTTAAAAATCATTTTAAAATTCAGCATGTGACCTAATTTCGCAAATACCCACACAATTGTACCCAACATAATAAATGAACATGGACCAAATGATGTCCCCTATCGATTTTTAGGTCACTAAGTCAAAGGTCAAGGTCACAGTGACTCAAAACAGTAAAATGGTTTCAGGATGAAAACTTAAGAATAATGAGGCCTAGGATCATGAAACTTCATAGGTACATTGATCATGACTGGCAAATGAACCCTATTGATTTTCAGGTCACTAGGTCTGGTTTTTGCCAGAGCGTGGTTTATTTTTCATAATCAATTTCTAAAATTATTTATGTAAAAAATTCTGTGACAGGTCAATTTGTCTTAGCTGAAGGACCCTTTCAGGTAAATATATAGTAATGCTCATATTTATTCTTAACTGTATTGAAGGTATTCAAAATAAAGAATAGGTCAAAATAAACCAAACATGGGGTAGTGAGCAACTTCTGGCATTTATGCACTTAAAATTATTCGGGTCATCTTTTGTGCCTGTGGAAAATTATATATGCAAAGTTAATTAATGTGTTTTAAAGTAACTTTGTGTCAATTATGGCATTAACATAATTTAACATAGATTTAAGAGGTGTTACAAACAAACTTGACCTTATTTTTAATTAAATTAATGCCTTTTTTATTTAGAATATATGACTCCTTATTGGAGCAATATCTCTGACCAGCGTTGGTGGTTGTGCATTTGGGCTGTGCTCTGTGAAAATGGGGATTATGCATGAGCGTATGGTGTCATCCCAGATTAGCCTGTGCAGTCTGCACAGGCTAATCAGAGAAGACACTACGCTTATAATATTTTTTATTTTAAGAAAGTCTCTAATGAGCAAAAATCCGGTTAAGGCGGAAAATGTCGTCCCTGATTAGCCGGTGCTTACTGCACAGGCTATACTGGGACACTTTACGCATATGCATTAAACCCCCTTTTCACAGAGCGCGGCTCATATATAATGAATACAGTAGGTACACTGTACGCACCAGTATATTTATTATTTAAACAAAAATGTATAAACCATTTCATAAGTTTATTTTAGAGAGAAGATTGAGCAAATAATTATGAATCATGCAAACGATATATGTAGGAAATTATTTATAGCTACAATATAAAAAAGCAACATAAAACCTTGCATAATTATTCCAAAATGTAGTCAAGTATCTCACTATTTTAGTATGATGATGGTCTTATATTAAAGATGACAAATACATGAAATGAACGTTAACAGTTGTTGGACCTAGCAAGAGTTTGTCAAGGTACTCCTACATCATATTTACACTTTTAGTACTGAATTTTATTTGTAATTGATAGCTCATGTGATATGTGCAATGTTTTTGAAATTATCGAATGTAAACATCGTTAAGTAATACATTTTGTAAAAGAGGGACCAATCAGGTTTGAAAAATTATGAATTAAAATTACATAACTTTTTGGGCAGTGCTCTGAAAAAAGGGTTCACTGTGTGTAAAATGTCGTCCCAGATTAGCCTTTGCAGTCTTCATTGGCTAATCAGGGAACAGTTTCTGCCTAAACTGGATTTTCGCTAAGAAGAGACTTTCTTTAAACAAAAAATACAGATGTACCATAAAAGCGGAAAGTGTCATCCCTAATTAGCCTTAGGCTAATCTATGACGACACTTTACTCACATACATTAGACCCCCTCACTTTACTCACATACATTAGACCCCCTTTTCATTTGTATTTTTAAATGCACTCTCATTTAGTACTTTAATAGGGCTTCTTGCACTGTTCGATACAGATGAGATTATTGTTGACAATAGGCCTGGTCATGTGTGAGTTACTGAATTTCATTGGGAAGTATTACACATTACGCATTACTAAAGAGAATGTGATTCTTCTGCTGCCACTGTGTATTGTTACACTATGGTGAACTGTGCAAATCTTTTGTATGTCTTACATTTGTCGTACATACATGTTCATGCAACTTATACCAGTCTTGTTAAGCATGTATTAATCGATGTAAAATTTGTGTCATGGCTTTTAAATTATTCAATCATTTGATTATTTAAAGAAATTGCTGTTACATTGCATTTAAAGAAATTGCTGTTACATTGCGATAAGTTATTTTTATTTTGCCGTGATGTAATATTCACCTTTCATTTAAAAACAAATGAACGAATTTTTAAGAGCCACATACATTTTCTTTGCATTATAAGAAAAACAATATATATATAAATACAACGTAAGACCACATGAGAAGCTGATTGTGAAGGCAAGACACTGCAAATTAAAAGTAAAATGAAAGAACAGTATTCATGTGTTTGAATCGTTACTAAATGTAAATTGAGAATGCAGTAATGTTCTATAAGTCAGTAATTATGGTTGTTTTCATGTCACAGTCATTATTGTTCCATTTTTTGCTTTTGACAACCTCTTTTTGAGGTAAAAAAATAAGTGTTGAATATGGCAGTTAAAGACGCATTTAAACATGTTTATAGGGTGTCACAAAATAATTTTTCTTACACATTTGTCAAATTTCAAAATGTTCAGTTCCAGTGATTGACAGCAATACGTTAACATGTTAGCATGTTATTTTAGGATGTTCGAATAATTTATTAAATTAAAATCATTAAGTATTTCAACATTCAAGTACCTGCATTGCTCACTTAGATATTCCCAAATATTGTTTGATCAATTTTTGCGAAAATAATTAAGGAGGTATCAACATATTTGGCCAGGAAACATGACAGGGAAAATGTTAAGGATTAAACGAATTGTTCAACAAATTAAAATATTATATGCATATTGTATCTGGTCATGATTTATTCTGCCAAAATTTTTATCTTAGGGGCGTTGACATTACTTAAAGCGAGATTATACGATTTTGTCAAATATTTATAAATTTATATAGAACGTGTAAAAAGCTTATTATACATACATTTCAATATAAATTAAAATAAGGGTTAAGAAGAACAGATGTCGAAAAATTGCGAAATAAGCCAGATATTTAATTCTGAAATCGAAAATGTCTGTACAGTCGAATTCGCCAGCATGTTTATCATGCATGCACGATGTGAATCTAAATTTAGTTTTGCGGATCATTTTAGTTTCCTGCAACGATATCTATTCATACGACACACAAACACTAACTCCGATCCTAATAAAAGGACAAATGCTTCGGTTTTTGTAGGAAAATATGTACGAAATATCTTCGTCTAAATCGGCTCGGGGCACTAATTTGTCTTTGCTGCATTTGATGAAATTCGTCTTCAATGTATAATTTTTCTTGCCTATTTTGTGTTATTGTAACATATTTTGATCAATATATTACAATTGAACACATATAAAAATCGTATAATCTCGCTTTAAAAAGTTATTAAAATGTGTAGCAAGTATCATCATAACAAAAATAATTATTAATCTGACATAAAACTATTGTTTGATTTTGATTATATTAAATAAGCCAGTGGAAAACTGGGCTTAATGCTTTGAGGTAAAGTCTCTCAGATAAGCCTGTGCAGTCCACAGCGTGTGCAGTCATAATAGGCTAATTAGGGACAACACTGTCCGCTTGAATGGAATTTTTGAAGATTGAGCAAATAATTACGAATACATGGTCTTTCTTTCCTGATGAAAAACTTAGTCTAGGCAGACTTTGCAGGCTAATCTGGGACGATACTTTATGCATATGTATTAAGCCCTGTTTTCCCAGTGCATGGCTCAAATATTAAAATTCTTGACAAGTCTTCTACTTGATAGTTTTGAGATTGTTGTTGTCTTGTCATCGTCTTGATCAGTTAGCAAACATGAATACTGCAGTGTTCAATACTTCATACATCAGTTACATTGTTCACATTAGTGTGCAGAAGGTACCATATCCATTTGATTTTACTATTTATTTTCATGGGTAACAAGAAAATGTCATCTATAAACACTGAAAATAGTATCAGTCAACTTTGTTCAAACACTGAACAAGAGCAGAGGCATTCATGATCATGTATCAGTTAGGAATTCTGTTGCCAGTCTTATCTATAGTAAAAATAACATAATAAATAACTGCATCATAGTAAATAGCATTAAATACTCAATATACATCCATACTTCTCAAACATTTATTGTTAAATAATAATAATAACATATTTCATATTAACAATATCGTGTTTGCATCGTCAGCATTTTTCCCACCCCATTGAATGTACATACTAAGTAATTATCGTGCAGAACCAATTTTTAGCTCGGCTGTTTTCGGAGAAAATCCGAGGTATTGTCATAGCCAGCTCGCCGTGTCCGCCGTCCGTGTCAAGGTTTGTAAAGGTTTTGAACACTGGCTCTAAAATCAAAGTCCTTCCACCTACAACTTTGAAACTTCATATGTAGATGCACCTTGATGAGTTCTACACGCCACACCCATTTTTGGGTCACTAGGTCAAAGGTCAAGGTCACTGTGACCTATAAAAGAACAAAAAACAAAAAACAAATTCTGACAAGCTTTCGCAGCCGAGCGTGGCACCCGTTATGCGGTGCTCTTGTCTATTTATTTTGCATTAAGCATAATGTACAACAGCTGATGTCTGATCTCTTGTTGCTTTCTATATGTTTATTTCTTGCTCAGCATGTAGTCTTCATATCACAATCTAGTACATTATGCATTGTATGGGACAATTTTTTACCAGTTCTTGCATGTAACTGTAACATTGTTGATTATATACCTGATATGAAACTCCAAGCAAACAAAATGTACCCCCAAACCGAAGATATCAGAAATTTTATGAATTTGTAAAGCTGTGTTAAGTGCTATATCGGTTCTTAAGAAAATGTCTGTTGCATACTTGCACTTGATTATTTTAAGTAGTTGGCCTTCATTATATACATAATTCTCTTACACTGATTCTGTTCATTATGTTAGGATATATACGATTACTTCATTATATTACTTGTTCATAATACTTGTTACATTTATTTGTTAGAATATGCCATTATTCTTTCTTTTTATTTGAGCCATGTTTTATTCTGATATTTTGTCTGAACATGTTTTGGTTGTTAGTTTATTTTTTTTTTGGTTAACATGTTGAACAGTCAGCTTAATTGTGCTTTAGACTTTTACAAGTCATGTTTTATTATGTAACAATAAAACACTGAAATTTACTACACATATGCCTTGTTTTTAACTCTTACACAAAGTGCTCAAGGTGCTAGTGAGAAATTCCTAGGTCGAAGCATCTGTCTTTGTGCTGTGTGTGGTGTGGGTTGTAAAGTTAAAGCTTGTTACCATTTGAGGCCACTTTTTCATCCATCTTGCTGAAACCTGGGCTCAATGTTTAAGCTTGATAATTGCTAGGCAGAGAAAGAATCTGAGTCACATGAGTCCAAAAATCACGAGGTTTAATAATGGGCAAACCTAGGTACCCCTCTAGAGGCCACATTTATGATTCAATCTTGATTAAACATGCTCTGAATTATTATTTTGACATTTTCTGTATTGAAAAAAGGGTCACCTGGCCAAATCTTATAAATTCGATACCACTCTAGAGGTCATAATTACAACTCAATATTCAAGAAATAAAGTCAGAAAGTTTATTATTATGTGGTTATCTCCGCCGTCTGTCCGTCCGTCTGTCCTGGCCACTATCTCCTCCTACACTATAAGCACTAGAACCTGAAACTTAAACACATTGTAGCTATGAGCATATGTGCGACATTGCACTATTTGGAATTTTTATCTGACCCCTGTGTCAAAAGCTGCGGCATGGGGATATGCGTCGGCTGCGGCCGTGCCATTTTTAGTCTTGGCCAAGATTGAATCTGGGTTGTGTTAGCTCAAAACTAGGTAACTGAATCAAATATTAGAAAAACCCTGTCACCACTTTAGTCATTAATTAAGCATTTATAACTTATTAAGAGATAACTCTTATTGATGTTGAATATATATATTTGACTTACTTACTCCCCTTTGTGACAGTGTTATCGGAATTGTGCAGTTAACTTGTGTGTATCATTTATGTGTGATTGTTATTTGAAGTTCAATTTCTTTGCATGCCCCCCTTTTGAAGAAGGCTGCATATTGCAGTTGCACTGTACAACTGTGCTAAATTTCCAGTCTCAGCCATAATGCTGCATTTTATTGATGGAATTTTTGCAAGTGTCCTCCATCATGAGACAATGTGGCGCTGCAGCACCCATCTTTCTACAACAAAGGTGAAAGTAAACCTTAGTGGCTGTCTGCAAAATATTTAGGGATTTTGAAATTACCGGGCAAAAATGTAAAACATCATTAGGTGACATGTCCCGTTTAAAACTTCCTCCCTACCTTGGGTCACATGTACTGGTCAAAGTAAAATTTGGACATTATATATACAGATAAAACATTCCTTTCTCCACCATAACTTTGCCATATACTGATGGATTTTTAAATAACTTGGCAACTTAATAACTTAAGTCAGGTAAAACTACCTCACATGTCAAGGTTCTGCTTAAGGTTTCAAAGAAAACATTAGGCTATAACATTTGTTGGGACTGTAATTTTGTCATTTATTATGCTATTTTAAGATAACTTGCCACAAAGACAACCATGATGAGGCGGCATATAATGTGAAACAACCCTTTTTGTACCTTAAAAGTCAAGGTCCCACTTCAAAGATCAACATTGGCTGTGAAAAAGCTAATGGGAGTGTCATTCATGATGACAACCATGAGGATGCCGGATTTGTGTAAAACTTGTCTCCCTACATCAGAGATCAGGGTAAAACATAGAGGTCAACAGTCAAATTTGGCAATAAAATAGCTTGTCTAAGCTGTTATGTTTCATTCACACAACCAAGCACAACTGACTACCATGAAGAGACTGTGTGTGTCATGTATCACCTGTCCCATCATCTCAAAGGTAAAGGACATACTTAAAGGTTAAAAGTCTAATTTGGCCATAAACAGCTTGTATTTGACATAAGCAGAGTTATGAGACTTAAGTTGAATGATTGGGTGTCAGTACTCCGTGGACACATTTATTGTTGAATTAGGTTAATCATATCATTCTTTAAGTTGGTGCATTTTATAAGGTCAAATCTTCAACAAATGATGTCTTGGGTGAGCGCATTAGGCCATCATTTCCCTTATGTTCTATTTGTATGCTCTTTATAAATTTTGCTGTGAAAGGATTGTTCCATCTATGGCAATTTACAATATTATAATAAACTGTCACACTGTGCGTTGGGTTCTACATTTATATAAACGCATCAGACAGTATGAGAAATTATTTGCTGTATCATCTAGATTTTTCAAGCCCTTAATGCAATAATAACTACACCAAGGACGGTCCGAAGCCCGATTGAAAAAGGAATGGGGGTTGACGTAGAGCAAGCTACCATACACTGTAAAAAGCCTGCTAGCGACTGAAACCCCGAACTGCCTAACAACGGACATAGCAGACCTGTGGCAAGATGGACCTCCAGCTAGAGAACGTACGACGTCGGACGGTGAAATCAAGAGTCAATTGGAAGTCGTCTCCTCCAACAAAGACATAACAAGATCAGAAAAAGCAGAAAAACAAGAGAAGTACACAAAAGCAAAAAGGAACGTCAAGCAAAGTATAAGAACCGACAAGTGGAACTACCTAGGGGCACCAACAGTAAAAGAAAGAGCATCAGCATCACACATTTGCCAAGCCACTGAGTCCAGTAAGGGAATAAAATGCACGAGTGATTGCAGTGGACAGAGAGAAAAAGGAGCTACTCGACAAGCCAGCTCCTTCTAACCAACTGGGGATTCCGTAAGCTAGAAGCGATGTGCCAATCAAGTGCTGTGCACCCACGAAGAAAGAGATCCGAAGCGGCATCAAACTATTGTAGAACGGCAAATCTATAGGACCAGACAGCATACCGACAGAAGTGCTGAATGTTGATGTAGATACCAGTGTGAAGCTACCCTACCTGCTCTTCACAAAGCTATATGAAGAAGAAATACGAACCTAGTGGAAGCTCCCCTAGAAAGACGACCTCAGTTTCTGCTCCAACCATCACGGGATAACGCTACTGTACATTAACAGTAAAGGGTTCATGTAAAGATGTTAAATCGCATCCCGCTAAAGAGAATGAATATCATCTCCGTGACCAAGAAACCGGCTTCCGAAAGTACAGATCTTCATCAAGTATGAGAAGATGTTCGAAGTCGTTGACCAGCAGACCCTCTGAAGACTTCTGAGACTCTATGTTGTTCCCGGAAAGATAACCATCAAAATCAGGAAGTTTTATGAATGTCCTTAATAGTAGTTCACGGCTCACCGACGCCTAAGAATTATGAACCATAGTGAGACAAGGTAATTACTCCCACCTTTGCTTTTCCTGCTGGCCATAGAACCACATGGACATGTGTTGTCTTGATTACTCAGAAAAAAACCTCCTTTGTACAGACAAATTCACCCTCAAAGACTTATGGAGAAACATAACAAAGCAGCAGTCCGTTGAAGAAGACATCCTCCAAAGGCGGTGGCGGTGGATTCTATATACCCTAATCAAGCCTGCATCCCATGCGACAAGGCAATCTCTCTCATGGAGACCAAAAGGGAAGAGGACGAGAAGGCGGCCAAGAATCACCTTATGCCGAGATCTGGATGCAAATGCCAAGCAGATTGGCAAGACGTTGGGACAGCTAGAGAGACACGCCTAGAACCAACACGCATGGAGAACGATGATTTGCGGCCTATGCCCCTGACAGAACCACAGGAGACGATGAGGTGGTAATGAATCTTCAAAGATAGCTAAACTGTAATTAAATTCAAATGAATTCGTTTCTATTCGAGCTTATTTTTTTAAGTAGATGGATGGTAAGTTTGTTGACGCAATCTTCGAAAATACGTCGCCAGCAACAAATGTGTTCAATAAGGGTATACATTAACATGTTAAATATATATTGTATCAATTTTGATTAGCACGAAGGAACGAACCACTTCATTTGCGTTTTAATCAAAATAATGCTAGCGTATCTGGCTAAGAAATACCTTTAATTTTACGGGTTATAGAGGTTTTGTCCCACTCAAGTTCGTCATGCTTATTTTTTGTTTATGAAAGTAGTGGTGGTTTCGTCGAACTTACATATAGTTTATTAGTTCAAATGATATTTAAATTGAATACTATTTTTTTAATGCTGGATATTACTGGTGAATATATTAGAATATGTTAAAAACGATTAACTACACAATTATGTTGATTTGGTCAGTATAATTAAAATAAACTATAATATTGAACTTTTAATTCACCTTTTTATGAAAATAAATAAAGTTTTTTATGTAGGTATGTAGTTGTTTACAGCAGTGTTAATATGGAATACGAATTAAAAAGAATAATTCCGCCAACTTGTCCCATAAATTAAGCATGATCGCGGAGATTAACGATACTATAAATAACAATTTACATAGCCGAGCACTTAAGCTTATCTGTTCGATGAACGTGCGGATAAATATTAAAAATAGGCATGACTGATACGCGTTTGGCCGATTACCTTTTCGTAATTTCCCAAAAAATGTATTCCTGTTTTTGTCTGTGTATTAGATACATTATCAACAGTATCTGACCGTAAGAAATTAACAAAACATTGCAAAAAACGTAATTGCTCTGGGTGTGGTGTACCCAAGAACTGATAAAATACAAAAACAACCGCGATATGTTGTTATCTCATCGATATAACTGATTATATAAATCAATTTCGACACCTTACATCTTTTTAAACAAATATGTTTTTTCTTACTTTTTAATATTTTTTAAAAACAAGTTTATTTAACTCCGATACGTTAATTTGATTCATTATATATTAAAATATCGATATCAGTTTATTTTTACGCAGACTGATAAACGGTCCATCGACTGATCAGGATATTCCATTTTAGAATGTATAGGCTATTTCCACATATAACATACTAAATGAAGTGTTTTAGACGTTATTAGTTCCACTCATAAGCAGGCTATATTTAAATAAACTACTGCCTTCGAAATATGTTAATTGTAAACAAGAGATTACTGCGAAATATGTTAATTGTAAACTAGTGATAACGCAAATTAAAGGTTCAGACATGTCTTCCCTAAATATCTAAAATTTCCTTTAGAGATCTCCGTGAGGTATACAAGTCAATTAAGTATTTCATGAACCAATGAGTTACTACCGTTCGTTTTGAACGCCGGTTGAGGATATATTAACCCATTTATGCCTAGCGTCTAAAAAAGGCCTTGGCAAACAGCGTAGACCCAGATGGGACGTGAAGATGCTGTTTCACGTTGTTGATATTTGACAGATAAAAGCACGGAGCTTTTTGGTACATATATCATTTACCATTCGAAAGGGAGGCGGTATTGGGGTTTTATGTTGACGCTTCGTTGTTCATCATGTCCGCCAGTCTTTTTGGATGGAGGGGTCTTAGATTGGAATTATTTTAAGTTAATTTGCTAAAATATTTCCAGAACGACAGTTATCACGAACATTGTATGTAGTTCATAGGTTCTGGTCAAACTGTAAGGTTATAGAGCGAATTGGGAGTTTTGCTTTTTCGGACGTAATACTTGCCAATGAACGGACATATATCACACATACTAGTCTATCCATTTTCACGGTTTTCTTCTCAATAATCTACTTTGATAACTTCTGTAAATGTTTTGTGTAGCGTTTAACGCTTTTTGGTTGTTAATAGACACACAATTTGTTATTTGTATACATGTGTTATGCCAATTATGCGCATGCGCGTGTGTGTAGACGTGAAATTTGTAGCTGTGACAAAATGTTAAAATTTAAATGGATTTAATGCAATAAAGTGAGTAAAATTTGGACTAATATGAAGCGCAACATCCATGCTAAATGTCTCCAAAGAAAAGTAAAAACTCAAAAGAAGGTAAAAAGGAAAATTTAAGTTCTAAACGAAAAACAATATCACCTATTGAAACTGAACAAGCGAGCACGGGATTCCCGCACATTAAAACCTGTTATGTCAAACAGGTTCAAACTCGAGTGTAAACAACGACGACGAAGCGAAACGTGTAAACAGGTCAACTACGGCCAACGCATTTTACATTTGGTAGCACAATTAACAGTTCGCAATATCATATCCCTGAATATAATTGGAATATGAATTTTCCGGGAGCACCACAATACGGAACGCAGTTTGGAATCGCATCCCCTCCCTGCAATCAATTCGGGACTTTCAGTCAAGGCAGTCAGGTACCTCCGATGTGGGCATCCGAAATGATCGAGGACGTGGAAAAGATCAAAACGGAAGTATCAAAAATCGATAAAATTGAAGAGTGCATGAACAAAATGATCAAAAGAGTTTAATTTCTCGAAGAAAAAGTAAATTCCATTGAAACAAGTCTAAATTTCTTTAACGAACAATTTGAAATGACAAAGAAAACGTTAACGGAGTCGAAAAAACCAAATCAAAGATTTCATGAAAAGGTGACGAAAATCGAAGATACACTACACACATATGACAAAAAAATCACCCAGATTGATGAAGCTACCGACAACTTGAATTTCATAGCTTACGTGAAAATCTTCTGTTTCATGGTATTGCGGAAACGTCAAGCCAAGAAACTGTGACGAAATTATTAAAACGCTCATTAAAGAAGTTCTCCACATCAGCAAAAATATCATCCTTGACAGAGTACACAGAATAGGTCAGAGTAAACCATCTAAAACGAGACCTATTGTAGCAAAATTCCATCTTTACGAAGATCGAGAGCTCGTGCGAAAAACAGCAATTGAGCGGAGCCAAGACCTGAAAGCACTCAATCAAGGCATCGGTATCCAACAAACGAGGGGGACCCTGGAGAAAGACGCAACAAGCAGCACTTGTAGACCGGGAACGAGCAGCCGGTTAGAACAACAAAATGGGCGAAACAGAAACTACTATCCAGAGGAGCGGACGGGAACTTCCGGGAAGTTA
The DNA here is from genome assembly GCF_020536995.1 of Dreissena polymorpha. NCBI lineage: Eukaryota > Metazoa > Mollusca > Bivalvia > Myida > Dreissenidae > Dreissena > Dreissena polymorpha. The sequence goes on from NC_068357.1 coordinate 22,581,921, forward strand.
ATATGTAGGACACTGAGAAGTTCAAAATCATCTCGAGGAATGTGAACGGACTCAATAGAAAAATAAATGACTGTGACTTTCTACAATTAATCAGCGACTACGACCTTGTGGTATTAAGTGAAACTTGGACAAGCAAAACGCAATCAACAAACATCGAAATTCAAAACTATCTTAGTGAACACATTTATGGACATAAATCATAAGGGATTAAAAAAGGTCGTCAAGCCGGAGGTATTTCAATTTATTATAAAACAACATTTAAAAATAAAATAACTGTTGCAGAAAAAGATAATTATGGAAAAGTATGGTTGAAATTAGATCAATCACTGTTTGATTTTGATAAAAATGTATACTTATGTTGTACATACATTCCACCTATCACTTCAAAAGTATTAAAAGACAAAGATTTTGATTTTTTTTTGAGGAATTAGAAAAAGGCATCGAAAAATATTGTAATTTAGGCCTTACATACATTGTTGGAGATTTAAACTCAAGAACTGGGAATTTATCAGACATATTAGAATATGACAAACATTTAGATGGCGATACCACTTTAAATACAAACAACTCTTACTTTACGCCCACGAGTTTTCCTAAACGCATGAATCAAGATCACGTGATTGACATTCAAGGTCGCGCTTTGATCTTCCATGTGCAAAATCACCAGTCACATTATTGCCAACGGTCGATTAGCGCAAGATAAACATGGGAATTACACTTTCAGTTCATCATGTGGCCTCAGTGTAAACGGATTATTTATTAATGCAAAAGGCTACGCTCGATCGGAATTTTTGTTAAAGAATTTGAAGTTCTAGACTGGACAGAATTTTCTGACCATGCAGCTCTATATTTTAGTTTAAATATGAAAAATCACACCAAAAAGACACCATTAATATTAATGAATCTAATACAACAGAAACTAAAAAATAGTGTTTGACGAATCTAAAATTAATGAATTAAATACGTTAATAAAAAATTACAATTCAAACTTAAATACATTGTTTGATGAAAATAAACGGTAGATGAGAAAACTAGTATTTTGACTAAATATCTTCAAGAAAACAGTGCATGCATATTCGGCAAAGTAATAAAAATAAATTCGCACAACAGGCAACATAAAAAACCACAATGGTTCGATTCAACCTGTAAAAATGTAAAAGACAATTTCAAACACGCAAAAATGCTTTCAAGAAAAGTAAAACTGATGCAAACAGACACAATTTATTCAGCACAGAACAAAATATAACGATGTAAGACGAAAAGCAAACACACCGCTATAGAGTCGTAGAAGGGGCACGGTTAACTAATATAGCTAAAACATAGCCTAATTTTTTTTGGAAAAATATTAAAAATGTCATAAACAACACGCGAGTATTCCCGACAACATCAATATAGAAAACATGTATGAACATTTCAATAATTTATATAGTAATGATATAAACGACTTGTCCAATGAAAACATTGACAATATTCATGACAACACTAGCAACAGCGAAACAAATGATTTTCTTGACTCCCCGATAACAGAGAATGAAATACAACAAGCATTATCAACACAACACAACGGAAAATCAAGCGGGCCGGATCAGATACCAGCTGAAATAATCAAGCTTCATACACCATCATAAAACCACATCTGACACATATATTCCCATTGTGTCACACCGGTCTTACTGACCTGTGTGAATGCGCGCTAAGCATTGTGGGAACGGACTTTTTTCCATCATGGCGTTGGTAAACATAATAACACGGAAGTGAAAAATGGTAATTAATTATTATCAAAACAGGCCCCATCGAACCGGGCCAGCTGTAAATATACATGGTTGCAGTTTATGCTTCAAAAGGAGCCACTTTTCATGTCAGTCTATTGTTTGTAAGAATCACTAAACACGTAACTTAGACTAACTAAACACGTTGGCAAGACTGTATCTTCGAAATAGTAAATAAATCAAAATCATTAATAGACCAATT